>NC_134353.1:57244017-57259017 GCF_048569485.1 Anomaloglossus baeobatrachus
GAAATATTCCGCTATAATAGGACACAAAACGCTAAGGAAAGTGACCTGCCAACCCTCCGCTGAGATACAGGGCGGTGTTTGAAAGCCCTTAATCTGAAAAGCCAGTATGGCTGTAGTCTGGATTTTTCCAGATCTAGTACGCAAACAAAAATATGCCCCACCATGTGATACCCCAACACCGCTATTAATGCTGGATGATTCTACACAACACTGCCCATCAGTGTCTAAATACACCGCCATACACTGCTTAAATACCACCAGAGAACATCCAAATACCAGCCCCTCAACGTGCCTACACAACACCAGGCCCAAATGGAATTAAATGAAGCGTCCTGTCCGCGGCTGCAGCGCCGTCCTGTCCATTATTCAGTGGAGTCCAAAAGTCAGGACCGAGGCCACCCAAAGGCTACAGCGGGCACGTGACTGGCGAGCGATAGGACACCATTATGGAAGTAGAGGGGTCCACTGGGATTTCGGGGGGCGGCTGTACTTACAATGAAAATAAATATCAATATTATACAATGCTCAATTATGAGTCTAGCGAAGGAGTAAGGTCCCATGTATTCAGTTTCTGCCCACCGACCCAGACTGCCCACTGCAGCTTGTACTGAGCAGCGAGATCTGAGCGGGAGGGAGGAACCATCAAATGTACACAGTTTTGGCCCACCCACCCCAGTTGCCCACTGCAGCTTGTACTGAGCAGTGAGGGATCTGAGCGGGAAGGAGGAACCATCAAATGTACACAGTTTTGGCCCACCCACCCCAACTACCCGCTGCAGCTTATACTGAGCAGTGCAAGATCTCAGCAGCGAGGAAGAGCAGTCAATTTTTTTCAGTTTGTAGTGTGAAATGAGAAGACAGATTTACTTTCATGGTCAAGTCTATAGAGGTCTAGACCATTATAGAGGTTAGTGGTAGAGTCGCTGGTGTTTAGATCCCATCGGAAGCAGGAAGCATTTGAGAGCAGAACATGTAAACCCATTTGAGAAGGGGGGAGGGGAGACAATCCAATTATTTCTTACAGATTTTAATACATTAAACATAAAAAAAAAAAAAATATTACGACTGCTCAGGAAACAATACATGTAGACCATAAGAAGGCGCAGGGAATCTTAAGTATTCAACCCCATTCTAAACTTTCACTTCTAGCCTTCCTCCTTGAAGGAGCCTACAACTTCCTCCCAAAGGACAACTATTCAATTCACGCAACATTCATGTCTTTCCTGAAAGAGGGGGGGAAAAAAAAAAAAAGTAAATAAATGTCCCTGGTCATGGCTGTAACAGACCAAAGTGAGATATTGGCATTACTATGGCAGGAATTAAAAAAAAAAAAAAAAAAGAAGAAGAAGGGGTTGTCCGGTGAAGACAAGAATCACCCGCAGAATAGGTGATGGCTTACCGATCGGTTGGGAACCCAAAAGGTCAAAGCTTCCCCCACCCCCAAATCAGCAGAACAGGGGGCTTTTATCCCCAGCGGAGGTCAGCTGTTACAGAGTGAGGCGACAGGCTGGATGTCTGGTTGCCACTCCATTAACACTATGGGGCAGCCAAAAAAAAGGGTATCACAAGCAGATAACGAGCAAGTGCACTAGTGCTCCTTTTTAAAATGGGGGATAAAAAGGGCCTCGTTCTGCCGATCAGGGAGAGTCCAAGTGGTTGGACCTGCACCGATCAGCAAATTATCAGATCAGTGAAAGTGAGCCTTATCCGACAACCCCTTTAAAAAAGGTAAAATATTGCCAGACTCAATAGTGCAATCACTCAGCCACAGATCACGGAACATGAGCACGTTATCGGTGTCAGAAAATTGAGCCAAAAGTGAAATTAAGGGGGGGGGGGGTGGGTCTTTTTTTAACCACTTAAACTAATCATGTTTGACATCTACAACCTTGTACTGACTTTGGAAATAATTGCCTGTAAAGCAGAAACTTCTAGCCATTTTTTGGAGGTGGAAAAGGACCACCTCTTCTTGGGCCCCTGCACCATTGGTTGCCCCAAAGCAATCTTCACCCCTGCTCCTGACTCCCCATCACACGTCAGGGAAGAGAAGAATCAGGCGGTTGGATTATCTCCTTAAAAAAAAAAAAAAAAACAAAAACACACCACGGGTGTAGAAAGTTCAATGCCAAAACTTCGAGAAGAGTAACTCCCTGCCGGTGAGCATCCCTTTGTATGGAAGAGTCAGGAGAGATGGCTGTGGTCCTTGTCCAACAGCCAAGTCCTGTCTACGGCCAGCTTTAGGGAAACAAGGAGTAGGTGGCACTAAGGAAGCTTTTCTTTCTGGAGTAGAAGGCAGTAGTATACCTTTTCCCCCAGGGAACACTGCCTTACACCAACTGGATCTCCATCTTTGTAAGACGTAGCTGCCAAAGAACTCCATAAGAGGTCATTGTAAGACTTTACCAGGAAGGTCTCAATGTTCTTGGTCAGAACCCCCCCCCTCCTGCAATCACCAAGGAGCGTAGCCAACTAAAGATGGCAGAAAACAACCAGACTTAATCCTTTAGGAGGCAAAGTCATTTGCATATCTTTATCCCAGGGATCTTTGGCTCTTAAACTCCCTATTCCAGAGCTGGGCAAAGTGCAGTCCGGCTCTGTGTGTCCGCAGGCTGGACTAGAGCAGCTAAAGAGCCGAATCCCATTGCCACGGGCCACACCATGAACTCACGTGCCCCCTGCGTCCCAATGTCACAGGTCAACGCATCCTCAGAATGCAGATACCAGGGAATACATTAGTGGAAGAGAGCTACCTTCCACCACTGAGCGAGACAGATGTGATGCAACCCCTTGTTCACGTCTGCTACTATAAGTAGAGTCAATGCATCGGATACAGGAGCAGAGCACCAGGGGAACAGGAGCAAGATGAGAATTTTTTTTCTCCATACATGTATGGGACATTTGCATGTGTACAGAGGCCATGTGGGGGATCATACTATATATTAGTTTATGTGGGGGATCACTATATATTAGAAGGCCATGTGGGGGGAAAATCACACTCTAGGCCATGTGGGGGATATTAGGAGGCCATGTGGGGGATGAATCTGTATACAGTAGGCCATGTAGGGGGATCACATTGTATATAAAAGGCCATAAGGGGGGGGGAAATAACACTATTATAGTGTGATCCCCACATCGCATATCTAGGGAGGCTATGTGGGGGCTCAGCCTCAAAACTATACTGTAGGCTTCATGCGGGGAGAACATATGGTATACACCATTGATCGCCACAATAAAAATACATATCTATCCAGAATCTCTACCATTTAATGCAAGAAACAAAAAAAAAAAATCGAGAGAAAGCGCGCGAGAGAGAAAGCGCGCGCGCGAGAGAGAGAGAGAAAGCGCGCGCACGCGAGAGAGAGAGAGAAAGCGCGCGCGCGCGAGAGAGAGAGAGAAAGCGCGCTGCGCGCGAGAGAGAGAGAGAAAGCGCGCGCGCGCGAGAGAGAGAGAAAGCGCGCGCGCGCGAGAGAGAGAGAGAAAGCGCGCGCGCGCGAGAGAGAGAGAAAGCGCGCGCGCGCGAGAGAGAGAAAGCGCGCGCGCGAGAGAGAGAGAGAGAAAGCGCGCGCGCGCGAGAGAGAGAGAGAGAGAGAGAGAGAGAAAGCGCGCGCGAGAGAGAGAAAGCGCGCGAGAGAGAGAAAGCGCGCGCGAGAGAGAGAAAGCGCGCGAGAGAGAGAAAGCGCGCGAGAGAGAGAAAGCGCGCGAGAGAGAGAAAGCGCACGAGAGAGAGAAAGCGCGAGACTCGGATCGGACTCCGAAACCGCGCGGATCCAGATTTTTACAGTTCGGATCCGCTCAACACTACTTCTGTTGTGAAGGTGTCAAAATATACACTCCTTTGCAGTGTTGGGCGTTCTGGATTTGTTGGGTCAACTGGATGATTTAGCCAAGATCACTAAAGGGGGCCAACTTTTCTGGATAAGAAATTTAAATGCTATTTCTTAAGGGTGAAATGGTCATTAATGGTGAAGAACAGCAGCTCAGTCCTGATATGGTCAACCCACTGTGCCTACCTGCGCAACCAAAACAGATTCGCGCCCCCCCTCCCCCCCAAGCAGCTAGTTAAAAACCTGACCGTGAAATTTTGGTTCCAATGAGCCAATTCTTAGAGTCCAGGAGACAATTAAGCCGACCCATCGCACCAGCTTGTTTGCCAATGACCCATCCCTAGGGCTTTGGCCCCAATGGAGGCCATCTTCCATTGTTGGCACCATAAGTGTGATAAAGTTTTAAAGAATAGTTAATTTTTGGCAGCAATACAGTCCAAAGATCACCGCACACATCATCCCGACATTAGAAGCATTCCGGAGTGCTCTTTACTTCTAGAGCCGTCACACCAGATCTACCGCTGACATTTCCGAATGTCACCGCTGCTTTGATTGCTTTTTTTTCCCTTATTTATCACACTTTAACTTGGCTAGAAATTGCTCAAACCAAATCTAAGATGTGCAAATCACACATTGAATTTCAATTAACCTTCGGCAGCGCGGCGATTGCTTACACTGCGGAGGCAACAACCCTTCCGCAGGCTGTACCATTTATATGGCTATGTAGCCTATTCAGTATTGTGACCCCAAGTGTAAAAGGAGGCACAGCAGGCGACAACGCGACACATTCATTCACATTAAAGAAATTCTGCTCAGAGGTCTTTGTACCCCGCTTAGTCTTACGGATGAAAATGTACACCGAAACAAGAGATCGACCTTCAGGAGGGAAATATATATATATATATATATATATATATATATATATATATATATATATATTCATATTCATTCAAGTCAAAATTGGTCATTTATGGCTCTAACTGGACCAAATAGCTTTTCTATAGATCATCGTAGGTTAGAGATGCCCTAAATTACAAGGTCTTCTCGATGTCTTTTTAAAGAAATCTATAAAAGCTGAACTCCGGGAGGAGAAACGGGTTAACCAAGCAGGAAGAATTGGAGATTGTTTTTCCTCCATGCGACATCAGAGGAGTTGGCTTGCAGGCAGAGGAACGCAGAGCACAAAAATCAGTGGTCACGTCACATCCAGCCATCTTCAAATCAAGGAGTATTATGTAACGGCGCGCTCGCAGCAAAGGACAAGTCATCTGAGATGGCAACGTCACATCAATGCCTTATCATCCCATGTACAAAAGACTTTCGTGTTCTGTTTTTATTGCCCTTCTAAGACAGGCACAGACCAACACAACATTACCCAGAGAATCCATAGAGGAAAAAACGGGCAGAATATGGTCCGAAGATCCCGGTGGTGTAAGAATGTCAGTGTAAGATTACCATAAGGCCACCAAAATAAATCTGAATACCATCTGCCATCTATTTTACGCCAAAATCCTTCACAGGTCATAAAATATTTCCCCCCCATCGAAGCTCATACTGATAAGGAATAGGTTATGTCTTTCTATCTTCTCCCCATGGTTCCTTGGGCTTCTTCCAGAATCTCTGGTATTATTATTATCACACTCCTTGCACATATGGTCCTTGGTGGAAATTGAATCCAGAACCCCAAGTGCCACAAAGCTATTGAGCTGCCCTCAAAAAGGTTCGGTCTGTTTACTGTTTACTGTCCCACAGCAAAGCCAAGAACTTGGCTCTAGAACCCAGGTTCTCAACCTTTGCTCCATTCATGGTCAAAAATTGGACTGCCAGGGAATAGTTGGGAGTGCCAAAGAAAGCGGAGCCAGCTCCACACACAAACGAGGCCCTTCTCCACACCATTCAAGAAGGGGGTTCTGCAGAGCCACTTTGAGATTGCAGGGGTTCCTCATCCATTGAGAGTACCAGTAGTGATCTAACAGATATGGGATTACTAAGGAATAAACCTTTAATTTAGTTTATTTTCCTCTAATCTTGAATGTCACACTGTACCCAATTTTGATACAAACGAGGGGTAGGCATCTCGAATTAACATTCTGACAGACAAGGTCATCATGTGGCCACACAGCCTGCAAGGAAGCTCCCAGCAAAAAGATCCCAAAGAGAATGAACAGATGGAGATGACTTTGGCCACCTAATCTTATGACCTAATGAGATAGTTACGCTGATACTTGGCCTCAAGCTGTGTCTCAAAATCACAGCCAAAATTTGCACACAAATACAGAACCAAACACACAATATAAAGAATTTACAAAGTCGATGACAGCAGTAGCATGGGGCATTGGTACTGACACAGAAAGACAGGTGGGGTGCTGGTTAAACATTTTTGCGTTTGGGCCCAGAAGCTATATATTAGATCTTTAAGGCAATTTTAGAGATTGTTAAGCCTAATGTTTTCCAATGGTGTTTGACAGTCCTCATGAGTAGGTCATTTAAGACTACGAACATTCTTGAAATACGAAGTTCAGTAACTCCATGAGATGACCACATTGACAGACCTTTACTGAAGTGGCGGCTGATGTGGACCCCCTAGAACGGGTTATTCATTACACAATCTTGTTGGCACGTCTGCCGATCAGTGTCTGGAAACATGGGATCGGCCTCAACGTATTAAAACAACAACAATCATTGAAGAAAATGATCCACCATGAAATATGGGTTCTGAAGAGCAAGAGCAGCATTCAACCCACGACACCAGGGAAACCCCATCCCAAACATGTTCTTCAGAACCCATATTTCATGATGGACCATGTGTGAGATTGGGGGAGGGGGGGGGGCGTCTGTCTGGTGAGTCGTGAATAGAAAGCTGCTCTTGGTCCACCATGAAAAAAAAAATAAAATAGGTTCTGAAGAGCAAGAGCATCTTTTCACCCATGACTCACCAGGGAGACCCCCCATCCCACACATGCTCTTCAGAAACCATAAATCACGGTGGACCATGTGTGAGATGGGGGTCTCTGGTAAGTCATGGGTGGAAGACTGCTCTCTTCAGAACCCATATTTCATGGTGGATCATGTGTGGGATGGGGGTCTCAGGTGAGTCATTGGTGGAAAGCAACCCTTTCTTTTCAGAACCCATATTTCATGGTGGACTAAGCAGCTTCAACCGACGACTCACCAAGGAGACCCCATCGGACATATGGTCCACCATGAAATATGGGCTCTGAAGAGCAACAGCCGCTTTCAACCCACGACTCACCAGGAAAACCACACACACACACACACACACACACACACACACACCTGTTTGAGTGGGGAGAGAAGACAAACCCCCAAGTCTCAAAAGGAAGTCCTAGTACCGGCAAGGCTTTCAATGGGACAATGAAGAAATTAAGTCTCGACACTTAAACCTATGTACTGTATATTCTTCACATTGCCTTCAGTCTTGGGACAATTTAGGAAGTTGTTAGAAAAAGAAACATTCAGATGAGAAACTATCTGGGGAGATATTTTAAGGCCACCGTTTATGGAAAAAGTTCAACAGCCAACCAATACAGACACTATATGGGGGTCCATGACATACCGGACCCATTACGGAGACACGGTAGATCATTTTGACAGGTTTTGGACTCTAGGTCAACCGGGTGTCAGCCCTCAACTAGCTTTCTGAAAGCTGCAAACCAGCGGCATAGATATTAGCAGAAGAGAATCTTGGTTTAGGGTGAAACTCGTCTTAACGGGATTGTTACTAGAACCGGGGGGTAAAATCTTGTGTTTTTCAGTCATTGTGGCACTATGTCTGCCGCAGCTAAGGGGGGTGGTGGGGGGGGGGGGGGGGGGGACGACATTCTGGGTGCCTACCAAACCGTGGCTCCTTCTCGCTCCGTATGTAATTATGGACGATTTTCTTTAATTCCTCCCCAAGGCGATTCTTGTAGTATAGAGGAGCGAGGCAATTATTGATTTGTCTGATGCCTCAAACAAGGTTATCAACCAGTTTGCTGCTATACAGTGATCCTGCCATGCAAGCCTCCTGATGAGGGGCTTTTATAATCTCCCGTCCGCTAAACATAGCATTGTTTCAATATGGCCAAAAAAAAATTGGCCATCGCTGTGGTGACCGCAGAGAGAACCAATACGCTCCCCCCCCCCCCATGCAACAAAACTCATGTTTTGCATAGGACTGCAAGACGTTATCATAAAAGGAATCTGGTAATCACCTCTACACCTCATTTATTACCAGGCCGGGCCCACATTGTAGCCGAGAGATAAGGGAAAACAATGTACAGTGCAGCTTCCCCGCTCGCTCCGAGCGGTCCTGCTATTCCCAAGGTCATATCTATTCCCTGCGCGTCTCACTGCTCTAAATAAGGATGTAATAGCGTCTGCAAGGCATCAATTGGACAGTATCCATAGCCATCAGGAGGGTCCAGGGGGACGCGAAGCCCCGAATATTCCGCAGATGAGATAACAGGCATTAGCTTACTTTTCACCAGTGAACCATGGTGAAAAAACAAAAAAAAAAAAAACAAAAAAAACAAAAAAAAAAAAGAAAGAATTGTGCTATGCTTAGGGCTTGCTTTCTTGGAGGAGAAAAAAAAAAAAAAAAAACAAAAAACAAACACCCTATGTGAACATAGCCTTACAAAGGTTTTCCTTTTACATTAAAAAAAAATTAATTTAAAAATAAAAGAAATAGATGGTGCCATGTTCAGTGGGATTTCACCACGAGTAAAGGGTATCAAATGACATTGCTGACCCTCATTGTTACTACCCCCTGCATCACCACCTTTGTACAGATGGCTCACAGGAAGGGATTTCCTACAGCCCGCAGAAGAAGGTGGGGGAAGCCGGCTCTTTATAGTTGACAGCTGCATCTCAAGAAGCCTAAGACGCCATAATCGGATTTTAAAAATGGGATGATGATGAGCAGACAATCTTAGGAAATGTGAGAGGAAGGCTAAACTATATACCAGCACGACATACTGGGAAAGGAGAATTGCTTAAAAGGCAATCCCCACGATAAGGTTACTATCAAATACTTCCATAGAGGTGGATTGCTAATAATGCTCCCAGCTCACGAGTAATACAGGCTGATTTGGATGCATTTTTGGACCCAGTGACCATAGTATGGGCTGATTTGGATGCATTTTTGGACCCAGTGACCATAGTATGGGCTGATTTGGATGCAGTTTTGGACCCAGTGACCATAGTATAGGCTCGGGCTGATTTGGATGCATTTTTTGGACCTCCTGATCATAGTACAGGCAGAGCCCATTTGGTCACAGGGTCCAAAAAAAATGCATATAAATAGGCCCGGCCTGTACTATGGTCATGGGGTCTAAAAAACGCATCCAAAGTGCGGGCCTATTTGGATGCATTTTTTTTTAACTCCCGACCATAGTACTGCATTATACTACTTAGGCTGCTTTCACACATCAGTTTTTTGCAATCAGGCACAATCCGGCGCTTTGCAGAAAAAACGCATGCTTTTTTTTTTTGCAGCCGGTTGCGTTTTTTCCTCATAGACTTGCATTAGCGCCGGATTGTGCCGAATGGCCTTGCGTTGTGTCCGGTTTTTGCCAGATGCGGCATATTTAGCCAATGGCCGCATGGAACATTTGCTTGCAGCGTTTGTCTGCAGCGAAAAAACGCACCGCGCCGGATGCGGCGCAATTTACAATGCAATCCTATGGACGCCGGTTGCGGCGTCCTTCGGCAAAAACCAGCCACCGGATGCGGTTTTTTTAACTGCGCATGCTCCGTATCATGCTGGATCCGTCAAAAAAGGCCGCATGGAAAAACGTATGCAACGGATCCGTTTTTTTTAGCCGCATCAGTTGCATAGATGGAACCGGATAAAAAAACAACGATGTGTGAAAGCAGCCTTTAAAAAAAAAAACCAAAAAAAAAACAACATTACATAGCACTCAAAAAGGCTTTCGACTCCTGTGCCTTTGATGTCACATTGCTTTAAAGAGAACCGCCACTGTTCTCACAATTCTGTATTTCTGTTCCTGTGTCTATGTTCCACAGATATGACCTCCTTACCACTGTATCAATCTACTCTAAGTGGGTGTCTTTTTGCAGGACCACACCCATTTAGAGAAAAAAAAAAAAAATATATAGCTTTAAATATGGAGGAAGGGGCGGAAAGGAGAGGCACATGAATTTAAAAAGAAAAAAAAAATTATAGTATTTGTTATAATTATACATTCTCTTTATTCCATGGTGCTTTACATTTGAGAAGGGAATAATATATATATATATATATATATATATATATATATATATATATATATATATATATATATATATATATATATATATATATATATATATATATATATATATATATATATATATATATATATATATATATATATATATAATATATATATATATTATATATATATATTATATATATATAATATATATATATAATATATATATAATATATATATATATATATTCATATTCTGGTACACGATGTCCCATATTAGAGGGTACTTGGGGTATCCATGTTAAGGCCTCACATTGTCACTATACATCTGGTTGCTTAGCTGCAACATTTTATGGAGGGCACTGAGGGTCCTAAGTGAGAATCGCACCTCCCACCCATTATAAAAATATTCCCATATTAGGACACAAGGAATCACCTCCCATAGTCCTCCCCTTTAAGGACCCTTTCTTGTGGTTTATTTAGGCCATGTTTATGTAGCTGGTGACCACAGATGATGTCTGGGCCTTATTACCCATAGTAACCAATCAGACCTCAGATTTCATTTTTTTCAACAGCCCTAGCAATATGAAAGATGTGTTGTGATTGGTTGCAAAAAGACAACTGGTTTCTCTTTTACACCATTGTCTACATTTGCCCTAAATCTTACTTCCACGTTGCTTCACTTTACATCCTGTATTCCAGGATGGGACCAACTAGATCATTTACCCCCGTGTGGCAAGTTCAGTATGATCTACATTGAGGGCTTACCATTTTGTTACCCATGGCAACAAATCACAGTGCAGATTTCATTCCATCACAACAGTTTGAAAAATGAAAGCTGAGCTCTGATTGGCCAGAGGCGGAAAATAGAAACTAGTTGTGCCCAAAGCGACCATTCTGTGGTATTTTTTTTCCATACCAACCAGTTCATTAATACGATATAGTGCGCAGAGTAGAGACCTGTGCAGATCAGCGCGCTTTATAAAAAGGAAAGATTTGTAGTAACTTGGCTCAGTGGCCATTTTGGTAGTCTGTGGCTGCCAGGACAGAGTCTGCAAGCCTATGAGCCAGTATCCCTGGTACCTCCGATTAGTAGGCCCGGTGTGACAATGGTTGCCCGGTGATTCACACGATTATGTCAGTGAGGCTACTACTCACGAGTGGAGGCCAGGATAAGGTTCACAGTACTCTGGTCAGGTGGCTAGTGACCACCAACATGGCCGCCAGACCACAGTCCTGCAAATCTTTGTTCCCTCAATTTGCAACAAACTCCATTTTAATAGGTCAAAGTCATGCAGTGATCTACAGCATGTTGCTGAATGAGCAGATTGGTGCAGTTTTCGGCTAATGGCTCATTCATACCATTAACTTAAAACATTGGCTAGCAAATGTATTTGATAGCACTCGGACCATTGTTCTATGGGTTGGTGCCGAGGAGAACAACCACCCGGCACCAAGCGGGCCCGCCGACCAACCACCCGGCACCAAGCGGGCCCGCCGACCAACCACCCGGCACCAAGCGGGGCCAACAACTTGCTTACTCATATCTACGGGTGTGGAAATCAATGGACTGCATTCAGTTGACATCTGAGTGCAGTCAGATTTCTGTGGTCTCCCAAAACGGAGAAGATTGGAGAAACTCTGTTCATCTTCTCAACTGTGCCACAATTCCTGGAAAAGAATCTGATTAGAGTGTCAGTTTCATGTGATATAAGTCGGATCAAAATCTGATCGAAGAGTCATTATCAACCAGATTGTCTCGCATGAGGGGTTCAATGCTTGTGTGACCCCGGCCTAACATGCCAACAACCACCAGGAATTCAGGACAGCAACAGAAAAAGGCTGACCACGGGTGCCTATCCACAAACAAAAGATAGACTGCAGAGGCCCGAGCCTGGATCAAGGGTATGAGCAGCTGCGGTCACCTGCGGAGGAGACTCCAGGACATAGTGGGCCCCGATTGTGGGCACACACCCTTAGGCCTCAGACCTCCATTTTTATGTATGTCCTCTAATCATTTACATAGAACATGTGCCCATAGTATAAGGACTGTTCACTTTTCTGGCCATGAGGAAAACATAGGCCACACAGATTTTAATCAGGAACACCTCAACCAAAAATGCATGAGTACTGGATCCAACCCTAATTTTAAAGAGTTCCACTAGATTTAATCCAAGTACCTCCTAATTGCTGCTGTTTCACCAATTACGGTAGGTAACATTCCCTCCCCACCCGCCCCACTGTGGACAGTTATACCCCTCGTATATAAAAAAGGTGCAAATTTTCCCTTCAACCAAACAAGCAGGAGCAGCCATGTTTACACCAGTCACTGATACAAACACCCACCTGGTTATACTGCTCCTCAGGATAGCGACTGACTGCAGCGGTCTGATGACTTCAGCAGCAAGTTATTGATCACACACACATGACTGCTGCAGCTAGTGACTTGTGGAACTTCACTCCCTTTTCCAGTGTCGACACCGACCATGGAGCAGGTGAACCAAATAGATTTTTTTCAGATCCTACACTTTGCCAGGATAACCCCAGTGAGGTCATGTCCCCAAGCGTTGGTGTAAACTATGGAGGTTCCATAGTGGGTAGAAGGCCAAAATATTTGCGACATATTTTACCCTTTGCACTGAAATCCAGAAAAATCCACCTCGCGTACATCAGTACAACTTTCTACCGAAAATGTTTAATTTTTAGGTGGCCTGGGTCAAGGGAGGAAACAACACTACAGTTTCAGTATTATCTGTGCAGTACGCAGTTGGAGCAGCCTTTAGAACAGGAAGGAACAGACGCCACAAACAACAAAATAAGCGGGCCAACAATCTTCTCAAAGCATCATTATTGCAAAAGAACAAGCACGCCGAGCATGAGAACCGAGAACTGTACTTCCATGATCATTAGAGTCACAGATTACCTAATATTGCAGATTTAATCCTAAAACAACAATCCAGAGGCCTCACCCTGAGAGCACAGATTTGTCGTCATGGCTGGACAAACTCCGCTCTGCTACATCACAGAGAGGAGGGAACAATGAGCCCCTTGTCGTTACAGCCTACAAACGAGGTGGTAAAACAAAAGACGAAAATCGCAAATAGAAAATTCCTCGAAGTCACCAATAGAGCACAGAGTGGCCATTTGTTTACTAGGATACAGACTAAGCATTGTGGGTAACAGAATCCCATTTGTCGCCTTCATATAAGCAGGTTTGACACCCTAAATTCTTGCAAGTCTCCACCCTACAGAATAAACCTTCCGCAAAGATCTAGGAGTGGTGGACCTCTTTATATGCTAATAGGGTTCATAAAGCAGGAAGCCGTATGGTCCATGCACGATCGACCATTGTTCCCAGACCCAAAAAACATTAACAGATGCAGATGTAGCCAAGTGTCAATAAACTGCATTGTTCAATCCAATAAAAAAAAAAAAAAAAAAGAAGAAAATATTATTTTATATATATATATATATATATATATATATATATATATATATATATATATATATATATATATATATATATATATATATATATATATATATATATATATATATATACATATATATACATATATATACATATACATATACATATACATATACATATACATATATATATATACACACACACACATATACATACATACACACATACATATATATATACACACACACACACATATATATACACACATACATACACACGTACATATATACACACGTAATATATTATATATATTATATATATATTATATATAATATATATTATATATAATATATATACACATACATACATACACACACACATAATTATATACGCGCAAAATATATATGTGTAATATATAATGTATAAAATATTATATATTATATTTTATACATTATATATTATATAATATATGTTTGATATAATATATTATATATATATATATATATATATATATATATATATATATATATATATATATATATATATATATATATATAACACACCCACGTGTGTGTATATGTGTGTAATATAATATAATATATACACGTGTATATATATTATATTTTTGAATATTTTATATATATATATATATATATATATATATATATATATATATATAATATAATATATACACGTGTATATATATTATATTTTTGATTTTATATATATATATATATTATATACACACACACACACACACACACACACACATTGTATTATATATGTTATATTTATATATTTTATAATACATTTTTGAGAATGGGTATAAAAAAAACAAAAACAAAAAAAAAAAAAACACACAACAACATGCATTTTGCAATAGTGAATCCAACAGTAATCAACAGAGCAGACTGCTGCACAAAACAAAGCTGCTAATCAGGAAACAAATCTGAACGGTAGGGAGCAAGCGACTCGCAGTTACCCCCTTATTATTAGAGGCTGCCAGCTACCCAAAGCCTTGAATGAACCATACGATTGGCATATGGCAAGCTCTATGGGTTGCAAAACAAAAAAACAAAAAAAACTAACAAAACGACTAGATGACCATGTCCTCCAAGCCTAACCCCGGTAGCAAAGGGGTTAACACACGTACCCCCTTGAAGAATTAGGTTTTAATGTAACTTACATTTTTCTGCCGCCAAGGGGAAAAAGTTCCAGGCGTGCATTCTAAGCACCAAACAACCACTAGAAGCAATTTCCTTCCGACGAACTTCAAGCCACAAGTTTTTATCTTTAAAATGCCAAAAATATTTAAAAAACAAACCCACAAAAAAAAAAAAAAAAAAAAAATTAAATATATATATAATTTTCCTGGTCTCGAAAAATATCCCTTTGTACACCAGCGATAATCTTGTAGATCCTACGGTAGACAAGGACTCCTCAATCAACGCAACTTATCTGATGTGCCGAACAAATCCATCACAGATCCTTAAAGAAAAAAAAAAAAAAATTGAAAAATAAAAATCCAC
>NC_134353.1:57269017-57279782 GCF_048569485.1 Anomaloglossus baeobatrachus
TATATATATATATATATATATATATATATATATATATATATATATATATATATATATATATATATATATATATATTATATATACACACACACACACACACACACACACACACACACACACACATGCTATAGTGCCATAGATTATAGTGTAGATCACCACGAGTCCTGCTCCAAGGAGCACCTACAATATGCATTCACTTCCCTACAACCCCATTTCTCCCACTAAGTGGTGGCACTGATCTCCAACCCTACTGCTGGTCCCTGGGGTCCCTCACTACCCTACATAGGTTCTGCACTTATGCGCCGAGCCGGATACCCGACCTCAGGTATCCCTAGTGCTGGACCCCAAATAGGGAATGGATGAGGAGCTCTTAGTCAACCCTACGGAATGCTAAAGGAAGGCAAGGAGGACACTGATGAACTTCTGCCCGAGTCATTTGTCAATAAGTAGTTCATGTACTTTTACTCAAAGCTTTAAAACAAAAAACGACAATACTACAGATCAGTGCAAGCCACCTGCTTGCAACTAGAGCTTGAATGAACTGGATAATATCACCAGCACCAGTCCAGGAAGATGGGAGTATTTAAGCACACGGGAGATACTGCTCATCAGCAGCTGGATGAAAAGAGCTCTGCAAGGTCCTAAAGGGGAAAGAGTATTCATTGGTATAAGTAGCTTTCCTGCTGGCTTCATCTAACAGCAGGAACTATGGAAAGTCTGGGAGCATTCCACGCAGCCAAACATTATGATCTTCTATGGCCAGAAGCCACATGACTGTCACCTGTGACACACCCCCTATAAAAAGCCTAGCACAGCATCTGAGAAAATCCTTCAGAAAAGTGAACAGTGAGGGAGATCCATCCATCCAGAACTACATCGCTACAGCTCTGTCCGGTACTGCACATCTTCCCCCGGTCTGTCCTGAGCAGCTCCATAATCAAGTCATAATGGCCAGCAACTGCATCGGGAACAGCTGATTGGCAGGGGTGCCGGCCATGCCCGTCAGACATGAAAATAGGTCATTAGTGTTAAAGGGAATATGTCACCAAGTTTTTGCTCCCCCATCCGAGAGCAGCATAATGTAGAGCCAGAGACCCCGATTCCAGCGATGTGTCACTTACTGACCGGTTTTGCTGTCATTTTGATCATATCACTGTTTTCTCTCCTGCAGATCTAGTTATATAGAGCTCATGAATATGCTTGACTACCTGCAGCCCGCCAAGTAGTCCTGTAATGATAAATCAGCAGGAGATCATCAAAACTACACTAAGCAGACCAGTAAGTGACACATCACTGGAATCCGGGTCTCTGCCCCTATGTTATACTGCTCTCATATTAGGTGGCAAAAACCTGGTGACAAATTCCCTTTAATGTCAATTACAACCCCTTTAATTGAAGCGGGGTCAGTGTACTGTTGGTTCAGCAAAGAATTTCTCACACTTACATCCCTTTGTTTTGCATGTTGAGAGCCTTCACCTGCTTTCTAGAAAAATCAGTGGCTGAACTTCGGCAATGCGCATGTGCTGGATACCGGAACCTCGCCAGGCGCAGTGTGCATCTCGCTGCGGACACCGCTCGCTACATTTACATCTGTCATGGAATATGCAGAAGAGACAGGACACACCAGCACAGATACGTACATGTGCACGCGCGACCCGGTGCACTGCTCAAGCAGCACACCAGAGCCCAGCACAGATACAGTGTGCATGACCGGGCTCAGGCAGTACACCAGACCCCAAGCACAGATACAGCGTGCATGACCGGGCTCAGGCAGCACCCCAGAGCCCAGCACAGATACAGTGTGCATGACCGGGCTCAGGCAGTACACCAGACCCCAAGCACAGATACAGCGTGCATGACCGGGCTCAGGCAGCACCCCAGAGCCCAGCACAGATACAGTGTGCATGACCGGGCTCAGGCAGTACACCAGACCCCAAGCACAGATACAGCGTGCATGACCGGGCTCAGGCAGCACCCCAGAGCCCAGCACAGATACAGTGTGCATGACCGGGCTCAGGCAGTACACCAGACCCCAAGCACAGATACAGCGTGCATGACCGGGCTCAGGCAGCACACCGGACCCCAGCAGATACAGTGTGCATGACCAGGCTCAGGCAGCACCCCAGAGCCCAGCACAGATACAGCGTGCATGACCGGGCTCAGGCAGCGCACCAGACCCCAGCACAGATACAGTGTGCATGACCGGGCTCAGGCAGCAGACCAGAGCCCAGCACAGATACAGTGTGCATGACAGAGCTCAGGCAGTACACCAGAGCCCAGCACAGATACAGTGTGCATGACCGGGCTCAAGCAGCACACCAGAGCCCAGCACAGATACAGCGTGCATGACCGGGCTCAGGCAGCACACCAGACCCCAGCACAGATACAGTGTGCATGACCGGGCTCAGGCAGCGCACCAGACCCCAGCACAGATACAGTGTGCATGACCGGGCTCAGGCAGCAGACCAGACCCCAGCACAGATACAGTGTGCATGACCAGGCTCAAGCAGCACACCAGAGCCCAGCACAGATACAGTGTGCATGACCGGGCTCAGGCAGCACCCCAGAGCCCAGCACAGATACAGCGTGCATGACCGGGCTCAGGCAGCAGACCAGACCCCAGCACAGATACAGTGTGCATGACCGGGCTCAGGCAGCACCCCAGAGCCCAGCACAGATACAGTGTGCATGACCGGGCTCAGGCAGCACCCCAGCACAGATACAGTGTGCATGACCAGGCTCAGGCAGCACCCCAGAGCCCAGCACAGATACAGTGTGCATGACCGGGCTCAGGCAGCACCCCAGAGCCCAGCACAGATACAGTGTGCATGACCAGGCTCAGGCAGCACCCCAGCACAGATACAGTGTGCATGACCAGGCTCAGGCAGCACCCCAGAGCCCAGCACAGATACAGTGTGCATGACCGGGCTCAGGCAGCACCCCAGAGCCCAGCACAGATACAGTGTGCATGACCAGGCTCAGGCAGCACCCCAGAGCCCAGCACAGATACAGTGTGCATGACCGGGCTCAGGCAGCACCCCAGAGCCCAGCACAGATACAGCGTGCATGACCGGGCTCAGGCAGCACTGATGTGCATACACAGGACAGTGATAATCTGGATGATCTGCACATCTAAGGGGTGCAATGGTTTAACAAACTCAGTTCTACCAAGGATGCAACAAAGCCCCTTTATTTGCAATTAAGTGGTATACAGCCTGAGGGGAGGGAAAAAAAGGCACATCATTGATGAAGTCAACCGACTTCCAGGATGGGGTGACTGGCGATTCCCATCCCTCCAGCCACACTCCTCACCACCGCTGCAGCTGATTACACAACCCCGTCACCAATCCCGGTATTTTCATTAACTCCCATTCATCAATCGCAGAGATTTTCATGCTTTTACAATAAGTAGGTCTTCAAGTGTTGATTATTAGTGATGAGCGAGTACTAAAAAGCTCGGGTGCTCGAGGCTCGGGCCGAGCCTCCCAAGATACTCGTGTACTCGGCCCGAGCACCGAGCCCAATGTTATCCTATGGGAGACCCGAGTATTTTTGTGAAATGACCCCCGGCAGCATGTAGAAACCATAAAACTGTAAATTAAAAAAAAAACGTGCGTGTGTGTGTAAGCGTGCATATATATATATATATATATATATATATATACACGCGGAGTGGAGTGCGGGAGGGGCCGTAGCCGAGCGGGGAAGTGTCGGGCTAAAGGCACTGTCATTCTGTGAGGGTCGGCCAGTCACTGCATAAGGGCTGGCTCTAAAAAGAGCGCCAACATGAAGACCACGAGTACAGCACGAGTATCGCGAGATTACTCGGTCCCCGCCGAGTAGCCCGAGTACAGCGATACTCGTGCGAGTACCGAGTAGTAACAAGCATACTCGCTCATCACTATTGATTAGGTTAACCCAGTGGTGTCCTGCCAATGAATGGTAGCAGAGCAGGCCGCCACAATGAGGTACAGGGGCCCGCTGTCACACAACAGCATCACAGATGCAGATACAGTGTAGAGCAATGATGAAATGGGGAGCGGTAAGCACATTATTCCATCACTCTCGTCAGGACTACTGCATGCCCGCACTGCACATCCCTCGCCAAGTACACCGAAACTGCTGAGGAAAGGTGGAGAGGGGAAGTTTTGAATCTGCAAGTACACTAGTGGAGGACTCTGGGGGTGCATTCTGCTATATGGGAGGACTCGGGGGGGTGCATTCTGCTATATGGGAGGACTCGGGGGGTGCATTCTGCTATATGGGAGGACTCGGGGGGTGCATTCTGCTATATGGGAGGACTCGGGGGGTGCATTCTGCTATATGGGAGGACTCGGGGGGTGCATTCTGCTATATGGGAGGACTCGGGGGGTGCATTCTGCTATATGGGAGGACTCGGGGGGTGCATTCTGCTATATGGGAGGACTCGGGGGGTGCATTCTGCTATATGGGAGGACTCGGGGGGTGCATTCTGCTATATGGGAGGACTCGGGGGGTGCATTCTGCTATATGGGAGGACTCGGGGGGTGCATTCTGCTATATGGGAGGACTCGGGGGGTGCATTCTGCTATATGGGAGGACTCGGGGGGTGCATTCTGCTATATGGGAGGACTCGGGGGGTGCATTCTGCTATATGGGAGGACTCGGGGGGTGCATTCTGCTATATGGGAGGACTCGGGGGGTGCATTCTGCTATATGGGAGGACTCGGGGGGTGCATTCTGCTATATGGGAGGACTCGGGGGGTGCATTCTGCTATATGGGAGGACTCGGGGGGTGCATTCTGCTATATGGGAGGACTCGGGGGGTGCATTCTGCTATATGGGAGGACTCGGGGGGGTGCATTCTGCTATATGGGAGGACTCGGGGGGTGCATTCTGCTATATGGGAGGACTCGGGGGGTGCATTCTGCTATATGGGAGGACTCGGGGGGTGCATTCTGCTATATGGGAGGACTCGGGGGGTGCATTCTGCTATAGGGAGGACTCGGGGGGTGCATTCTGCTATAGGGAGGACTCGGGGGGTGCATTCTGCTATATGGAGGACTCGGGGGGTGCATTCTGCTATATGGAGGACTCGGGGGGTGCATTCTGCTATATGGAGGACTCGGGGGGTGCATTCTGCTATATGGAGGACTCGGGGGTGCATTCTGCTATATGGAGGACTCGGGGGGTGCATTCTGCTATATGGAGGACTCGGGGGGTGCATTCTGCTATATGGAGGACTCGGGGGGTGCATTCTGCTATATGGAGGACTCGGGGGGTGCATTCTGCTATATGGAGGACTCGGGGGGTGCATTCTGCTATATGGAGGACTCGGGGGGTGCATTCTGCTATATGGAGGACTCGGGGGGGTGCATTCTGCTATATGGAGGACTCGGGGGGTGCATTCTGCTATATGGAGGACTCGGGGGGTGCATTCTGCTATATGGAGGACTCGGGGGGTGCATTCTGCTATATGGAGGACTCGGGGGGTGCATTCTGCTATATGGAGGACTCGGGGGGTGCATTCTGCTATATGGAGGACTCGGGGGGTGCATTCTGCTATATGGAGGACTCGGGGGTGCATTCTGCTATATGGAGGACTCGGGGGGTGCATTCTGCTATATGGAGGACTCGGGGGGTGCATTCTGCTATATGGAGGACTCGGGGGGTGCATTCTGCTATATGGAGGACTCGGGGGGTGCATTCTGCTATATGGAGGACTCGGGGGGTGCATTCTGCTATATGGAGGACTCGGGGGGTGCATTCTGCTATATGGAGGACTCGGGGGGTGCATTCTGCTATATGGAGGACTCGGGGGGTGCATTCTGCTATATGGAGGACTCGGGGGGTGCATTCTGCTATATGGAGGACTCGGGGGGTGCATTCTGCTATATGGAGGACTCGGGGGGTGCATTCTGCTATATGGAGGACTCGGGGGGTGCATTCTGCTATATGGAGGACTCGGGGGGTGCATTCTGCTATATGGAGGACTCGGGGGGTGCATTCTGCTATATGGAGGACTCGGGGGGTGCATTCTGCTATATGGAGGACTCGGGGGGTGCATTCTGCTATATGGAGGACTCGGGGGGTGCATTCTGCTATATGGAGGACTCGGGGGGTGCATTCTGCTATATGGAGGACTCGGGGGGTGCATTCTGCTATATGGAGGACTCGGGGGGTGCATTCTGCTATATGGAGGACTCGGGGGGTGCATTCTGCTATATGGAGGACTCGGGGGGTGCATTCTGCTATATGGAGGACTCGGGGGGTGCATTCTGCTATATGGAGGACTCGGGGGGTGCATTCTGCTATATGGAGGACTCGGGGGGTGCATTCTGCTATATGGAGGACTCGGGGGGTGCATTCTGCTATATGGAGGACTCGGGGGGTGCATTCTGCTATATGGAGGACTCGGGGGGTGCATTCTGCTATATGGAGGACTCGGGGGGTGCATTCTGCTATATGGAGGACTCGGGGGGTGCATTCTGCTATATGGAGGACTCGGGGGGTGCATTCTGCTATATGGAGGACTCTGGGGGTGCATTCTGCTATATGGAGGACTCTGGGGGTGCATTCTGCTATATGGAGGACTCTGGGGGTGCATTCTGCTATATGGAGGACTCTGGGGGTGCATTCTGCTATATGGAGGACTCTGGGGGTGCATTCTGCTATATGGAGGACTCTGGGGGTGCATTCTGCTATATGGAGGACTCTGGGGGTGCATTCTGCTATATGGAGGACTCTGGGGGTGCATTCTGCTATATGGAGGACTCTGGGGGTGCATTCTGCTATATGGAGGACTCTGGGGGTGCATTCTGCTATATGGAGGACTCTGGGGGTGCATTCTGCTATATGGAGGACTCTGGGGGTGCATTCTGCTATATGGAGGACTCTGGGGGTGCATTCTGCTATATGGAGGACTCTGGGGGTGCATTCTGCTATATGGAGGACTCTGGGGGTGCATTCTGCTATATGGAGGACTCTGGGGGGTGCATTCTGCTATATGGAGGACTCTGGGGGTGCATTCTGCTATATGGAGGACTCTGGGGGTGCATTCTGCTATATGGAGGACTCTGGGGGTGCATTCTGCTATATGGAGGACTCTGGGGGTGCATTCTGCTATATGGAGGACTCGGGGGTGCATTCTGCTATATGGAGGACTCGGGGGGTGCATTCTGCTATATGGAGGACTCGGGGGGTGCATTCTGCTATATGGAGGACTCGGGGGGTGCATTCTGCTATATGGAGGACTCTGGGGGTGCATTCTGCTATATGGAGGACTCTGGGGGTGCATTCTGCTATATGGAGGACTCTGGGGGTGCATTCTGCTATATGGAGGACTCGGGGGGTGCATTCTGCTATATGGAGGACTCTGGGGGTGCATTCTGCTATATGGAGGACTCTGGGGGTGCATTCTGCTATATGGAGGACTCTGGGGGTGCATTCTGCTATATGGAGGACTCTGGGGGGTGCATTCTGCTATATGGAGGACTCTGGGGGTGCATTCTGCTATATGGAGGACTCTGGGGGTGCATTCTGCTATATGGAGGACTCTGGGGGTGCATTCTGCTATATGGAGGACTCTGGGGGTGCATTCTGCTATATGGAGGACTCTGGGGGTGCATTCTGCTATATGGAGGACTCTGGGGGTGCATTCTGCTATATGGAGGACTCTGGGGGTGCATTCTGCTATATGGAGGACTCTGGGGGTGCATTCTGCTATATGGAGGACTCGGGGGGTGCATTCTGCTATATGGAGGACTCGGGGGGTGCATTCTGCTATATGGAGGGACTCGGGGGGTGCATTCTGCTATATGGAGGACTCGGGGGGTGCATTCTGCTATATGGAGGACTCTGGGGGTGCATTCTGCTATATGGAGGACTCTGGGGGGTGCATTCTGCTATATGGAGGACTCTGGGGGGTGCATTCTGCTATATGGAGGACTCGGGGGGTGCATTCTGCTATATGGAGGACTCGGGGGGTGCATTCTGCTATATGGAGGACTCGGGGGGTGCATTCTGCTATATGGAGGACTCGGGGGGTGCATTCTGCTATATGGAGGACTCGGGGGGGTGCATTCTGCTATATGGAGGACTCGGGGGGTGCATTCTGCTATATGGAGGACTCGGGGGGTGCATTCTGCTATATGGAGGACTCGGGGGGTGCATTCTGCTATATGGAGGACTCGGGGGGTGCATTCTGCTATATGGAGGACTCGGGGGGTGCATTCTGCTATATGGAGGACTCGGGGGGTGCATTCTGCTATATGGAGGACTCGGGGGGTGCATTCTGCTATATGGAGGACTCGGGGGGTGCATTCTGCTATATGGAGGACTCGGGGGGTGCATTCTGCTATATGGAGGACTCGGGGGGTGCATTCTGCTATATGGAGGACTCGGGGGGTGCATTCTGCTATATGGAGGACTCGGGGGGTGCATTCTGCTATATGGAGGACTCGGGGGGTGCATTCTGCTATATGGAGGACTCGGGGGGTGCATTCTGCTATATGGAGGACTCGGGGGGTGCATTCTGCTATATGGAGGACTCGGGGGGTGCATTCTGCTATATGGAGGACTCGGGGGGGTGCATTCTGCTATATGGAGGACTCGGGGGGTGCATTCTGCTATATGGAGGACTCGGGGGGTGCATTCTGCTATATGGAGGACTCGGGGGGTGCATTCTGCTATATGGAGGACTCGGGGGGTGCATTCTGCTATATGGAGGACTCGGGGGGTGCATTCTGCTATATGGAGGACTCGGGGGGTGCATTCTGCTATATGGAGGACTCGGGGGGTGCATTCTGCTATATGGAGGACTCGGGGGGTGCATTCTGCTATATGGAGGACTCGGGGGGTGCATTCTGCTATATGGAGGACTCGGGGGGTGCATTCTGCTATATGGAGGACTCGGGGGGGTGCATTCTGCTATATGGAGGACTCGGGGGGTGCATTCTGCTATATGGAGGACTCGGGGGGTGCATTCTGCTATATGGAGGACTCGGGGGGTGCATTCTGCTATATGGAGGACTCGGGGGGTGCATTCTGCTATATGGAGGACTCGGGGGGTGCATTCTGCTATATGGAGGACTCGGGGGTGCATTCTGCTATATGGAGGACTCGGGGGGTGCATTCTGCTATATGGAGGACTCGGGGGGTGCATTCTGCTATATGGAGGACTCGGGGGGTGCATTCTGCTATATGGAGGACTCGGGGGGTGCATTCTGCTATATGGAGGACTCGGGGGGTGCATTCTGCTATATGGAGGACTCGGGGGGGTGCATTCTGCTATATGGAGGACTCGGGGGGTGCATTCTGCTATATGGAGGACTCGGGGGGTGCATTCTGCTATATGGAGGACTCGGGGGGTGCATTCTGCTATATGGAGGACTCGGGGGGTGCATTCTGCTATATGGAGGACTCGGGGGGTGCATTCTGCTATATGGAGGACTCGGGGGGTGCATTCTGCTATATGGAGGACTCGGGGGGTGCATTCTGCTATATGGAGGACTCGGGGGGTGCATTCTGCTATATGGAGGACTCGGGGGGTGCATTCTGCTATATGGAGGACTCGGGGGGTGCATTCTGCTATATGGAGGACTCGGGGGGTGCATTCTGCTATATGGAGGACTCGGGGGGTGCATTCTGCTATATGGAGGACTCGGGGGGTGCATTCTGCTATATGGAGGACTCGGGGGGTGCATTCTGCTATATGGAGGACTCGGGGGGTGCATTCTGCTATATGGAGGACTCGGGGGGTGCATTCTGCTATATGGAGGACTCGGGGGGTGCATTCTGCTATATGGAGGACTCGGGGGGTGCATTCTGCTATATGGAGGACTCGGGGGGTGCATTCTGCTATATGGAGGACTCGGGGGGTGCATTCTGCTATATGGAGGACTCGGGGGGTGCATTCTGCTATATGGAGGACTCGGGGGGTGCATTCTGCTATATGGAGGACTCGGGGGGTGCATTCTGCTATATGGAGGACTCGGGGGGTGCATTCTGCTATATGGAGGACTCGGGGGGTGCATTCTGCTATATGGAGGACTCGGGGGGTGCATTCTGCTATATGGAGGACTCGGGGGGTGCATTCTGCTATATGGAGGACTCGGGGGGTGCATTCTGCTATATGGAGGACTCGGGGGGTGCATTCTGCTATATGGAGGACTCGGGGGGTGCATTCTGCTATATGGAGGACTCGGGGGGTGCATTCTGCTATATGGAGGACTCGGGGGGTGCATTCTGCTATATGGAGGACTCGGGGGGTGCATTCTGCTATATGGAGGACTCGGGGGGTGCATTCTGCTATATGGAGGACTCGGGGGGTGCATTCTGCTATATGGAGGACTCGGGGGGTGCATTCTGCTATATGGGAGGACTCGGGGGGTGCATTCTGCTATATGGAGGACTCGGGGGGTGCATTCTGCTATATGGAGGACTCGGGGGGTGCATTCTGCTATATGGAGGACTCGGGGGGTGCATTCTGCTATATGGAGGACTCGGGGGGTGCATTCTGCTATATGGAGGACTCGGGGGGTGCATTCTGCTATATGGAGGACTCGGGGGGTGCATTCTGCTATATGGAGGACTCGGGGGGTGCATTCTGCTATATGGAGGACTCGGGGGGGTGCATTCTGCTATATGGAGGACTCGGGGGGTGCATTCTGCTATATGGAGGACTCGGGGGGTGCATTCTGCTATATGGAGGACTCGGGGGGTGCATTCTGCTATATGGAGGACTCGGGGGGTGCATTCTGCTATATGGAGGACTCGGGGGGTGCAT
>NC_134353.1:57282482-57307482 GCF_048569485.1 Anomaloglossus baeobatrachus
CTATGGAAAGTCTGGGAGCATTCCACGCAGCCAAACATTATGATCTTCTATGGCCAGAAGCCACATGACTGTCACCTGTGACACACCCCCTATAAAAAGCCTAGCACAGCATCTGAGAAAATCCTTCAGAAAAGTGAACAGTGAGGGAGATCCATCCATCCAGAACTACATCGCTACAGCTCTGTCCGGTACTGCACATCTTCCCCCGGTCTGTCCTGAGCAGCTCCATAATCAAGTCATAATGGCCAGCAACTGCATCGGGAACAGCTGATTGGCAGGGGTGCCGGCCATGCCCGTCAGACATGAAAATAGGTCATTAGTGTTAAAGGGAATATGTCACCAAGTTTTTGCTCCCCCATCCGAGAGCAGCATAATGTAGAGCCAGAGACCCCGATTCCAGCGATGTGTCACTTACTGACCGGTTTGCTGTCATTTTGATCATATCACTGTTTTCTCTCCTGCAGATCTAGTTATATAGAGCTCATGAATATGCTTGACTACCTGCAGCCCGCCAAGTAGTCCTGTAATGATAAATCAGCAGGAGATCATCAAAACTACACTAAGCAGACCAGTAAGTGACACATCACTGGAATCCGGGTCTCTGCCCCTATGTTATACTGCTCTCATATTAGGTGGCAAAAACCTGGTGACAAATTCCCTTTAATGTCAATTACAACCCCTTTAATTGAAGCGGGGTCAGTGTACTGTTGGTTCAGCAAAGAATTTCTCACACTTACATCCCTTTGTTTTGCATGTTGAGAGCCTTCACCTGCTTTCTAGAAAAATCAGTGGCTGAACTTCGGCAATGCGCATGTGCTGGATACCGGAACCTCGCCAGGCGCAGTGTGCATCTCGCTGCGGACACCGCTCGCTACATTTACATCTGTCATGGAATATGCAGAAGAGACAGGACACACCAGCACAGATACGTACATGTGCACGCGCGACCCGGTGCACTGCTCAAGCAGCACACCAGAGCCCAGCACAGATACAGTGTGCATGACCGGGCTCAGGCAGTACACCAGACCCCAAGCACAGATACAGCGTGCATGACCGGGCTCAGGCAGCACCCCAGAGCCCAGCACAGATACAGTGTGCATGACCGGGCTCAGGCAGTACACCAGACCCCAAGCACAGATACAGCGTGCATGACCGGGCTCAGGCAGCACCCCAGAGCCCAGCACAGATACAGTGTGCATGACCGGGCTCAGGCAGTACACCAGACCCCAAGCACAGATACAGCGTGCATGACCGGGCTCAGGCAGCACCCCAGAGCCCAGCACAGATACAGTGTGCATGACCGGGCTCAGGCAGTACACCAGACCCCAAGCACAGATACAGCGTGCATGACCGGGCTCAGGCAGCACACCGGACCCCAGCAGATACAGTGTGCATGACCAGGCTCAGGCAGCACCCCAGAGCCCAGCACAGATACAGCGTGCATGACCGGGCTCAGGCAGCGCACCAGACCCCAGCACAGATACAGTGTGCATGACCGGGCTCAGGCAGCAGACCAGAGCCCAGCACAGATACAGTGTGCATGACAGAGCTCAGGCAGTACACCAGAGCCCAGCACAGATACAGTGTGCATGACCGGGCTCAAGCAGCACACCAGAGCCCAGCACAGATACAGCGTGCATGACCGGGCTCAGGCAGCACACCAGACCCCAGCACAGATACAGTGTGCATGACCGGGCTCAGGCAGCGCACCAGACCCCAGCACAGATACAGTGTGCATGACCGGGCTCAGGCAGCAGACCAGACCCCAGCACAGATACAGTGTGCATGACCAGGCTCAAGCAGCACACCAGAGCCCAGCACAGATACAGTGTGCATGACCGGGCTCAGGCAGCACCCCAGAGCCCAGCACAGATACAGCGTGCATGACCGGGCTCAGGCAGCAGACCAGACCCCAGCACAGATACAGTGTGCATGACCGGGCTCAGGCAGCACCCCAGAGCCCAGCACAGATACAGTGTGCATGACCGGGCTCAGGCAGCACCCCAGCACAGATACAGTGTGCATGACCAGGCTCAGGCAGCACCCCAGAGCCCAGCACAGATACAGTGTGCATGACCGGGCTCAGGCAGCACCCCAGAGCCCAGCACAGATACAGTGTGCATGACCAGGCTCAGGCAGCACCCCAGCACAGATACAGTGTGCATGACCAGGCTCAGGCAGCACCCCAGAGCCCAGCACAGATACAGTGTGCATGACCGGGCTCAGGCAGCACCCCAGAGCCCAGCACAGATACAGTGTGCATGACCAGGCTCAGGCAGCACCCCAGAGCCCAGCACAGATACAGTGTGCATGACCGGGCTCAGGCAGCACCCCAGAGCCCAGCACAGATACAGCGTGCATGACCGGGCTCAGGCAGCACTGATGTGCATACACAGGACAGTGATAATCTGGATGATCTGCACATCTAAGGGGTGCAATGGTTTAACAAACTCAGTTCTACCAAGGATGCAACAAAGCCCCTTTATTTGCAATTAAGTGGTATACAGCCTGAGGGGAGGGAAAAAAAGGCACATCATTGATGAAGTCAACCGACTTCCAGGATGGGGTGACTGGCGATTCCCATCCCTCCAGCCACACTCCTCACCACCGCTGCAGCTGATTACACAACCCCGTCACCAATCCCGGTATTTTCATTAACTCCCATTCATCAATCGCAGAGATTTTCATCTTTTACAATAAGTAGGTCTTCAAGTGTTGATTATTAGTGATGAGCGAGTACTAAAAAGCTCGGGTGCTCGAGGCTCGGGCCGAGCCTCCCAAGATACTCGTGTACTCGGCCCGAGCACCGAGCCCAATGTTATCCTATGGGAGACCCGAGTATTTTTGTGAAATGACCCCCGGCAGCATGTAGAAACCATAAAACTGTAAATTAAAAAAAAAACGTGCGTGTGTGTGTAAGCGTGCATATATATATATATATATATATATATATATACACGCGGAGTGGAGTGCGGGAGGGGCCGTAGCCGAGCGGGGAAGTGTCGGGCTAAAGGCACTGTCATTCTGTGAGGGTCGGCCAGTCACTGCATAAGGGCTGGCTCTAAAAAGAGCGCCAACATGAAGACCACGAGTACAGCACGAGTATCGCGAGATTACTCGGTCCCCGCCGAGTAGCCCGAGTACAGCGATACTCGTGCGAGTACCGAGTAGTAACAAGCATACTCGCTCATCACTATTGATTAGGTTAACCCAGTGGTGTCCTGCCAATGAATGGTAGCAGAGCAGGCCGCCACAATGAGGTACAGGGGCCCGCTGTCACACAACAGCATCACAGATGCAGATACAGTGTAGAGCAATGATGAAATGGGGAGCGGTAAGCACATTATTCCATCACTCTCGTCAGGACTACTGCATGCCCGCACTGCACATCCCTCGCCAAGTACACCGAAACTGCTGAGGAAAGGTGGAGAGGGGAAGTTTTGAATCTGCAAGTACACTAGTGGAGGACTCTGGGGGTGCATTCTGCTATATGGGAGGACTCGGGGGGTGCATTCTGCTATATGGGAGGACTCGGGGGGTGCATTCTGCTATATGGGAGGACTCGGGGGGTGCATTCTGCTATATGGGAGGACTCGGGGGGTGCATTCTGCTATATGGGAGGACTCGGGGGGTGCATTCTGCTATATGGGAGGACTCGGGGGGTGCATTCTGCTATATGGGAGGACTCGGGGGGTGCATTCTGCTATATGGGAGGACTCGGGGGGTGCATTCTGCTATATGGGAGGACTCGGGGGGTGCATTCTGCTATATGGGAGGACTCGGGGGGTGCATTCTGCTATATGGGAGGACTCGGGGGGTGCATTCTGCTATATGGGAGGACTCGGGGGGTGCATTCTGCTATATGGGAGGACTCGGGGGGTGCATTCTGCTATATGGGAGGACTCGGGGGGTGCATTCTGCTATATGGGAGGACTCGGGGGGTGCATTCTGCTATATGGGAGGACTCGGGGGGTGCATTCTGCTATATGGGAGGACTCGGGGGGTGCATTCTGCTATATGGGAGGACTCGGGGGGTGCATTCTGCTATATGGGAGGACTCGGGGGGTGCATTCTGCTATATGGGAGGACTCGGGGGGTGCATTCTGCTATATGGGAGGACTCGGGGGGTGCATTCTGCTATATGGGAGGACTCGGGGGGTGCATTCTGCTATATGGGAGGACTCGGGGGGTGCATTCTGCTATATGGGAGGACTCGGGGGGTGCATTCTGCTATATGGGAGGACTCGGGGGGTGCATTCTGCTATAGGGAGGACTCGGGGGGTGCATTCTGCTATAGGGAGGACTCGGGGGGTGCATTCTGCTATATGGAGGACTCGGGGGGTGCATTCTGCTATATGGAGGACTCGGGGGGTGCATTCTGCTATATGGAGGACTCGGGGGGTGCATTCTGCTATATGGAGGACTCGGGGGGTGCATTCTGCTATATGGAGGACTCGGGGGGTGCATTCTGCTATATGGAGGACTCGGGGGGTGCATTCTGCTATATGGAGGACTCGGGGGGTGCATTCTGCTATATGGAGGACTCGGGGGGTGCATTCTGCTATATGGAGGACTCGGGGGGTGCATTCTGCTATATGGAGGACTCGGGGGGTGCATTCTGCTATATGGAGGACTCGGGGGGTGCATTCTGCTATATGGAGGACTCGGGGGTGCATTCTGCTATATGGAGGACTCGGGGGGTGCATTCTGCTATATGGAGGACTCGGGGGGTGCATTCTGCTATATGGAGGACTCGGGGGGTGCATTCTGCTATATGGAGGACTCGGGGGTGCATTCTGCTATATGGAGGACTCGGGGGGTGCATTCTGCTATATGGAGGACTCGGGGGGTGCATTCTGCTATATGGAGGACTCGGGGGGTGCATTCTGCTATATGGAGGACTCGGGGGTGCATTCTGCTATATGGAGGACTCGGGGGGTGCATTCTGCTATATGGAGGACTCGGGGGGTGCATTCTGCTATATGGAGGACTCGGGGGGTGCATTCTGCTATATGGAGGACTCGGGGGGTGCATTCTGCTATATGGAGGACTCGGGGGTGCATTCTGCTATATGGAGGACTCGGGGGGTGCATTCTGCTATATGGAGGACTCGGGGGGTGCATTCTGCTATATGGAGGACTCGGGGGGTGCATTCTGCTATATGGAGGACTCGGGGGGTGCATTCTGCTATATGGAGGACTCGGGGGGTGCATTCTGCTATATGGAGGACTCGGGGGGTGCATTCTGCTATATGGAGGACTCGGGGGGTGCATTCTGCTATATGGAGGACTCGGGGGGTGCATTCTGCTATATGGAGGACTCGGGGGGTGCATTCTGCTATATGGAGGACTCGGGGGGTGCATTCTGCTATATGGAGGACTCGGGGGGTGCATTCTGCTATATGGAGGACTCGGGGGGTGCATTCTGCTATATGGAGGACTCGGGGGGTGCATTCTGCTATATGGAGGACTCGGGGGGTGCATTCTGCTATATGGAGGACTCGGGGGGTGCATTCTGCTATATGGAGGACTCGGGGGGTGCATTCTGCTATATGGAGGACTCGGGGGGTGCATTCTGCTATATGGAGGACTCGGGGGGTGCATTCTGCTATATGGAGGACTCGGGGGTGCATTCTGCTATATGGAGGACTCGGGGGGTGCATTCTGCTATATGGAGGACTCGGGGGGTGCATTCTGCTATATGGAGGACTCGGGGGGTGCATTCTGCTATATGGAGGACTCGGGGGGTGCATTCTGCTATATGGAGGACTCGGGGGGTGCATTCTGCTATATGGAGGACTCTGGGGGTGCATTCTGCTATATGGAGGACTCTGGGGGTGCATTCTGCTATATGGAGGACTCTGGGGGTGCATTCTGCTATATGGAGGACTCTGGGGGTGCATTCTGCTATATGGAGGACTCTGGGGGTGCATTCTGCTATATGGAGGACTCTGGGGTGCATTCTGCTATATGGAGGACTCTGGGGGTGCATTCTGCTATATGGAGGACTCTGGGGGTGCATTCTGCTATATGGAGGACTCTGGGGGTGCATTCTGCTATATGGAGGACTCTGGGGGTGCATTCTGCTATATGGAGGACTCTGGGGGTGCATTCTGCTATATGGAGGACTCTGGGGGTGCATTCTGCTATATGGAGGACTCTGGGGGTGCATTCTGCTATATGGAGGACTCTGGGGGTGCATTCTGCTATATGGAGGACTCTGGGGGTGCATTCTGCTATATGGAGGACTCTGGGGGTGCATTCTGCTATATGGAGGACTCTGGGGGTGCATTCTGCTATATGGAGGACTCTGGGGGTGCATTCTGCTATATGGAGGACTCTGGGGGTGCATTCTGCTATATGGAGGACTCTGGGGGTGCATTCTGCTATATGGAGGACTCGGGGGGTGCATTCTGCTATATGGAGGACTCGGGGGGTGCATTCTGCTATATGGAGGACTCGGGGGGTGCATTCTGCTATATGGAGGACTCGGGGGTGCATTCTGCTATATGGAGGACTCTGGGGGTGCATTCTGCTATATGGAGGACTCTGGGGGTGCATTCTGCTATATGGAGGACTCTGGGGGTGCATTCTGCTATATGGAGGACTCTGGGGGTGCATTCTGCTATATGGAGGACTCGGGGGGTGCATTCTGCTATATGGAGGACTCTGGGGGTGCATTCTGCTATATGGAGGACTCTGGGGGTGCATTCTGCTATATGGAGGACTCTGGGGGTGCATTCTGCTATATGGAGGACTCTGGGGTGCATTCTGCTATATGGAGGACTCTGGGGGTGCATTCTGCTATATGGAGGACTCTGGGGGTGCATTCTGCTATATGGAGGACTCTGGGGGTGCATTCTGCTATATGGAGGACTCTGGGGGTGCATTCTGCTATATGGAGGACTCTGGGGGTGCATTCTGCTATATGGAGGACTCTGGGGGTGCATTCTGCTATATGGAGGACTCTGGGGGTGCATTCTGCTATATGGAGGACTCGGGGGGTGCATTCTGCTATATGGAGGACTCGGGGGGTGCATTCTGCTATATGGAGGACTCGGGGGGTGCATTCTGCTATATGGAGGACTCGGGGGGTGCATTCTGCTATATGGAGGACTCGGGGGTGCATTCTGCTATATGGAGGACTCTGGGGGGTGCATTCTGCTATATGGAGGACTCTGGGGGTGCATTCTGCTATATGGAGGACTCGGGGGGTGCATTCTGCTATATGGAGGACTCGGGGGGTGCATTCTGCTATATGGAGGACTCGGGGGGTGCATTCTGCTATATGGAGGACTCGGGGGGTGCATTCTGCTATATGGAGGACTCGGGGGGTGCATTCTGCTATATGGAGGACTCGGGGGGTGCATTCTGCTATATGGAGGACTCGGGGGGTGCATTCTGCTATATGGAGGACTCGGGGGGTGCATTCTGCTATATGGAGGACTCGGGGGGTGCATTCTGCTATATGGAGGACTCGGGGGGTGCATTCTGCTATATGGAGGACTCGGGGGGTGCATTCTGCTATATGGAGGACTCGGGGGGTGCATTCTGCTATATGGAGGACTCGGGGGGTGCATTCTGCTATATGGAGGACTCGGGGGGGTGCATTCTGCTATATGGAGGACTCGGGGGGTGCATTCTGCTATATGGAGGACTCGGGGGGTGCATTCTGCTATATGGAGGACTCGGGGGGTGCATTCTGCTATATGGAGGACTCGGGGGTGCATTCTGCTATATGGAGGACTCGGGGGGTGCATTCTGCTATATGGAGGACTCGGGGGGTGCATTCTGCTATATGGAGGACTCGGGGGGTGCATTCTGCTATATGGAGGACTCGGGGGGTGCATTCTGCTATATGGAGGACTCGGGGGGTGCATTCTGCTATATGGAGGACTCGGGGGGTGCATTCTGCTATATGGAGGACTCGGGGGGTGCATTCTGCTATATGGAGGACTCGGGGGGTGCATTCTGCTATATGGAGGACTCGGGGGTGCATTCTGCTATATGGAGGACTCGGGGGGTGCATTCTGCTATATGGAGGACTCGGGGGGGTGCATTCTGCTATATGGAGGACTCGGGGGGTGCATTCTGCTATATGGAGGACTCGGGGGGTGCATTCTGCTATATGGAGGACTCGGGGGGTGCATTCTGCTATATGGAGGACTCGGGGGGTGCATTCTGCTATATGGAGGACTCGGGGGGTGCATTCTGCTATATGGAGGACTCGGGGGGTGCATTCTGCTATATGGAGGACTCGGGGGGTGCATTCTGCTATATGGAGGACTCGGGGGTGCATTCTGCTATATGGAGGACTCGGGGGGTGCATTCTGCTATATGGAGGACTCGGGGGGTGCATTCTGCTATATGGAGGACTCGGGGGGTGCATTCTGCTATATGGAGGACTCGGGGGGTGCATTCTGCTATATGGAGGACTCGGGGGTGCATTCTGCTATATGGAGGACTCGGGGGGTGCATTCTGCTATATGGAGGACTCGGGGGGTGCATTCTGCTATATGGAGGACTCGGGGGTGCATTCTGCTATATGGAGGACTCGGGGGGTGCATTCTGCTATATGGAGGACTCGGGGGGTGCATTCTGCTATATGGAGGACTCGGGGGGTGCATTCTGCTATATGGAGGACTCGGGGGGTGCATTCTGCTATATGGAGGACTCGGGGGGTGCATTCTGCTATATGGAGGACTCGGGGGGTGCATTCTGCTATATGGAGGACTCGGGGGTGCATTCTGCTATATGGAGGACTCGGGGGGTGCATTCTGCTATATGGAGGACTCGGGGGGTGCATTCTGCTATATGGAGGACTCGGGGGGTGCATTCTGCTATATGGAGGACTCGGGGGGTGCATTCTGCTATATGGAGGACTCGGGGGGTGCATTCTGCTATATGGAGGACTCGGGGGGTGCATTCTGCTATATGGAGGACTCGGGGGGTGCATTCTGCTATATGGAGGACTCGGGGGGTGCATTCTGCTATATGGAGGACTCGGGGGGTGCATTCTGCTATATGGAGGACTCGGGGGGTGCATTCTGCTATATGGAGGACTCGGGGGGTGCATTCTGCTATATGGAGGACTCGGGGGGTGCATTCTGCTATATGGAGGACTCGGGGGGTGCATTCTGCTATATGGAGGACTCGGGGGTGCATTCTGCTATATGGAGGACTCGGGGGGTGCATTCTGCTATATGGAGGACTCGGGGGGTGCATTCTGCTATATGGAGGACTCGGGGGGTGCATTCTGCTATATGGAGGACTCGGGGGGTGCATTCTGCTATATGGAGGACTCGGGGGGTGCATTCTGCTATATGGAGGACTCGGGGGGTGCATTCTGCTATATGGAGGACTCGGGGGGTGCATTCTGCTATATGGAGGACTCGGGGGGTGCATTCTGCTATATGGAGGACTCGGGGGGTGCATTCTGCTATATGGAGGACTCGGGGGGTGCATTCTGCTATATGGAGGACTCGGGGGGTGCATTCTGCTATATGGAGGACTCGGGGGGTGCATTCTGCTATATGGAGGACTCGGGGGGTGCATTCTGCTATATGGAGGACTCGGGGGGTGCATTCTGCTATATGGAGGACTCGGGGGGTGCATTCTGCTATATGGAGGACTCGGGGGGTGCATTCTGCTATATGGAGGACTCGGGGGGTGCATTCTGCTATATGGAGGACTCGGGGGGTGCATTCTGCTATATGGAGGACTCGGGGGGTGCATTCTGCTATATGGAGGACTCGGGGGTGCATTCTGCTATATGGAGGACTCGGGGGGTGCATTCTGCTATATGGAGGACTCGGGGGGTGCATTCTGCTATATGGAGGACTCGGGGGGTGCATTCTGCTATATGGAGGACTCGGGGGGTGCATTCTGCTATATGGAGGACTCGGGGGGTGCATTCTGCTATATGGAGGACTCGGGGGGTGCATTCTGCTATATGGAGGACTCGGGGGGTGCATTCTGCTATATGGAGGACTCGGGGGGTGCATTCTGCTATATGGAGGACTCGGGGGGTGCATTCTGCTATATGGAGGACTCGGGGGGTGCATTCTGCTATATGGAGGACTCGGGGGGTGCATTCTGCTATATGGAGGACTCGGGGGTGCATTCTGCTATATGGAGGACTCGGGGGGTGCATTCTGCTATATGGAGGACTCGGGGGGTGCATTCTGCTATATGGAGGACTCGGGGGGTGCATTCTGCTATATGGAGGACTCGGGGGGTGCATTCTGCTATATGGAGGACTCGGGGGGTGCATTCTGCTATATGGAGGACTCGGGGGGTGCATTCTGCTATATGGAGGACTCGGGGGGTGCATTCTGCTATATGGAGGACTCGGGGGGTGCATTCTGCTATATGGAGGACTCGGGGGGTGCATTCTGCTATATGGAGGACTCTGGGGGTGCATTCTGCTATATGGAGGACTCTGGGGGTGCATTCTGCTATATGGAGGACTCTGGGGGTGCATTCTGCTATATGGAGGACTCTGGGGGTGCATTCTGCTATATGGAGGACTCTGGGGGTGCATTCTGCTATATGGAGGACTCTGGGGGTGCATTCTGCTATATGGAGGACTCTGGGGGTGCATTCTGCTATATGGAGGACTCTGGGGGTGCATTCTGCTATATGGAGGACTCTGGGGGTGCATTCTGCTATATGGAGGACTCTGGGGGTGCATTCTGCTATATGGAGGACTCTGGGGGTGCATTCTGCTATATGGAGGACTCTGGGGGTGCATTCTGCTATATGGAGGACTCTGGGGGTGCATTCTGCTATATGGAGGACTCTGGGGGTGCATTCTGCTATATGGAGGACTCTGGGGGTGCATTCTGCTATATGGAGGACTCTGGGGGTGCATTCTGCTATATGGAGGACTCTGGGGGTGCATTCTGCTATATGGAGGACTCTGGGGGTGCATTCTGCTATATGGAGGACTCTGGGGGTGCATTCTGCTATATGGAGGACTCTGGGGGTGCATTCTGCTATATGGAGGACTCTGGGGGTGCATTCTGCTATATGGAGGACTCTGGGGGTGCATTCTGCTATATGGAGGACTCTGGGGGTGCATTCTGCTATATGGAGGACTCTGGGGGTGCATTCTGCTATATGGAGGACTCTGGGGGTGCATTCTGCTATATGGAGGACTCTGGGGGTGCATTCTGCTATATGGAGGACTCTGGGGGTGCATTCTGCTATATGGAGGACTCTGGGGGTGCATTCTGCTATATGGAGGACTCTGGGGGTGCATTCTGCTATATGGAGGACTCTGGGGGTGCATTCTGCTATATGGAGGACTCTGGGGGTGCATTCTGCTATATGGAGGACTCTGGGGGTGCATTCTGCTATATGGAGGACTCTGGGGGTGCATTCTGCTATATGGAGGACTCTGGGGGTGCATTCTGCTATATGGAGGACTCTGGGGGTGCATTCTGCTATATGGAGGACTCTGGGGGTGCATTCTGCTATATGGAGGACTCTGGGGGTGCATTCTGCTATATGGAGGACTATAGATTTACATTATACCACATTTAGCCGAAAATAAGACATTTTTTGCTCCGAAAAATATGCTAGGGCTTATTTTTAGAGGATGTCTTCTAATTTACCATTAACAACCCATAATTATTCTGGGAGCAGAAAAAAAAAACAATAAAAAAAAAAACACGCATTTATTCAAATCTAATCCTGTCATCACATTCTGGAACATGAATATTTTAGGTTAATCCTGTTACCGGGTCAGATTGACATTTTCTTATCTGATCTGCTATTCTCATGGAGCAGAATCCTTCCTATAGTGGTGGGTACAGACCATGTATACAAATGTTTACATTACCTGCTTATATTATTCTTTATGTACTGCCAAGTTTACTACACAAAGAAACAGACACCCGCTAAAAAGAAAATCGCACTTAGCAAGCCCCAGTTAGTTGGCAAGTGAATGGGCTCTCACATACAAGCCTGCGTCTGTCAGATCTGCAGTGCAATGTACCTGGTACAGCGACAGACAGATCTGTGAGAGCCCATTCATCAACATTTGCTAACTAATTTGGAGTCTGGTGAGTGATTTTTTTTGGTGGGGAATGGGTTTGCTTTCTTTATGGGGGTATATGCATTTTCCGATGAAGAGTCTTGCTGTATTCTTTAACTTTTTAGCTGCTTGGACACTTCCTTAGGGAACCACAGCTAGGGCTTATTTATGGGATAGGTCTTATTTTAAGCAGAAAAAAAAAAAAAAAAAAAAAAATCGCTATTAGGGCATATTTTGGAGGTGCATTATACTATAAAGAGGACTATGGTGTCTGCATTTATAATATCTGAAGGACTGGAGTGCATAATACTATATGGGGGACTAGGATTCCAGTTATACTATATGGAAGTATATGTGAGGATCATCTATCATCTATAATTGCCCTATTCTGTCTGTCTTGCTCCAAAATTGTGTCACCGTGACAGTGTCATTACAGTGACAACTGTCGGATTGGCCACTGGGCTCGGCCTGGCCCCCCCCCCCCCACGGATTGGCCGCTTGCCTCGGCCTGGCTCCGCCCCCCGCATGGATTAGCCGCTCGCCCCGGCCCTCCACACGCATCGCCCGCTCCAGCGTACACCGGCTCCCGGTACACATTTGCAGGGAGCCGGCATATGCCGACGCCTCGCCCGCTCGCCCCCCGCCACACTCGGCGGACATTACCTTGCGATGCTGGGATCGTGACGGAGATGGTGTACGCTCGTAACCATGATACACATCTCGTAACTATAGGAAGCGCTTCCCTTAGTTACCCGATGTGTATCATGGTTACCAGCGTATACCGGCTCCCGGTACACATGTGCAGGGAGCCGGCATACGCTGACGCCTCGCCCGCTCAGCCCCGCCCCCGGCACACGATGACCTGCCCCCGACGGCCCCAGCATGGGGGATGGAGCACGATGGGGGGGTGTGCAGCACGGAGGATGGAGCACGATGGGGGTGCGAAGCATGGGAGATGTAGCACGATGGGGGGGGATGCGCAGCATGGGAGATGTAGCACGATGGGGGGGGGGAAGGATGCGCAACATGGGAGATTTAGCACGATGGGGGGGGGGGGGGATGCGCAGCATGGGAGATGTAGCACGATGGGGGGGGGGAAGGATGCGCAACATGGGAGATGTAGCACGATGGGGGGGGGATGCGCAGCATGGGAGATGTAGCACGATGGGGGGGGATGCGCAGCATGATGAGGGGTGCACACCTCCCCCAAAAAAAAAACAAAAAAAAAAAAAAAAACACCCACACACAAAAAACGCCACACACAAATATACGCATATACCGCGCAACACACACACACACACACACACACACACCATACCTCCCCCAAAACACACACCCACCCCACACCCACAAACTGCGCAACACACAGCACCACACACAGAACGCTGCAGACAGCGCTCCACAAACAACGCAACACCCCCCCCCCCCCCCACGCCGCTCTCATACCCTCCCCCCCCCCCCAGACAACACCCAGAACATTTACAGCGCACTACACAAACACTGGCAACTACAGACAACATATATTACATACATACATACATACATACATACATACACTACACAATACATAAATTCTAGAATACCCGATGCGTTAGAATCGGGCCACCTTCTAGTTATATTATATTGAGGGATATGAGGAGCTTTTATTTAACTTTACTAGAAATAGGCCCGATGCTATCATACCGGAGTGCAGTGAACTAAACATCTGTCTATGCTTAATGACCGGAGCAGTGGTGAGCAAGGCTGGGGGCATACAGATTTGGTGAGGGGGTGGGGGGCTGGAGGCGGGTGTACGTGTACCTGGAAGCCGGAGCATCGTTCGAACTGGGGCTGCGCAACTGACAGTGGATGACATGCCGGAATAGCTGGACATCCACAACTGCTGTATATACAGTGCTGGCCAAAAGTATTGGTACCCCTGCAATTCTGTCAGAGAATACTGTTACTTCCTGAAAATGATTGCAAATCACAAATTCTTTGGTATTATCTTAATTTAATTTGTCTTTAATGAAAAAAAAAAAAAAATGAAAATTTGTCAAAGCCAAATTGGATATAATTCCACACCAAACATAAAAAAAGGGGGTGGACAAAAGTATTGGCACTGTTTGAAAAATCATGTGATGCTTCTCTAATTTGTGTAATTAACAGCCCCTGTAACTTACCTGTGGCACCTAACAGGTGTTGGCAATAATAAATCACACTTGCAGCCAGGTGACATGGATTAAAGTTGACTCAGCCTCTGTCCTGTGTCCTTGTGTGCACCACATTGAGCATGGAGAAAGAAAGAAGACCAAAGAACTGTCTGAGGACTTGAGAATCCAAATTGTGAGGAAGCATGAGCAATCTCAAGGCTACAAGTCCATCTCCAAAGACCTGAAAGTCCCTGTGTCTACGGTGCGCAGTGTCATCAAGAAGAAGTGTAAAGCCCATGGCACTGTGGCTAACCTCCCTAGATGTGGAAGGAAAAGAAAAATTGACGAGAGATTTCAACGCAAGATTGTGCGGATGGTGGATGAAGAAGCTCGACTAACATCCAAACAAGTTCAAGCTGCCCTGCAGTCCGAGGGTACAACAGTGTCAACCCGAACTATCCGTCGGCGTCTGAATGAAAAGGGACTGTATGGTAGGATACCCAGGAAGACCCCACTGCTTACCCCAAGACATAAAAAAAAGCCAGGCTGGAGTTTGCAAATACTTACCTGAGAAAGCCTAAAACGTTTTTGAAAGAATGTTCTCTGGTCAGATGAGACAAAAAGTAGAGCTTTTTGGGAAAAGCCATCAGAGTTTACAGGAGGAAAAAAAAAAAAAAAAAAAAACACGGTCCCTACAGTCGAACATGGCGGAGGTTCCCTGATGTTTTGAGGTTGCTTTGCTGCCTCTGACACTCGACTGCTTGACCGTGTGCATGGCATTATGAAATCTGAAGACTACCAACAAATTTTGCAGCATGATGTAGGGCCCAGTGTGAGAAAGCTGGGTCTCCCTCAGAGGTCATGGGTCTTCCAGCAGGACAATGACCCAAAACACTTCAAAAAGCACTAGAAAATTGTTTGATTGAAAGCACTGGAGACTACTAAAGTGGCCAGCAATGAGTCCAGACCTGAACCCCATAGAACACCTGTGGAGAGATCTCACAATGGCAGTTTGGAGAAGGCACCTTCACCTCTCAGGGACCAGGAGCAGTTTGCCAAAGAAGAATGGTCTAAAATTCCAGCAGAGCATTGTAAGAAACTCATTGATGGTTACCGAAAGCGGTTGTTCGCAGTTATTTTGGCTAAAGGTTGTGCAACCAAGTATTAGGCCAAGGGTGCCAATACTTTTGTCTGGCCCATTTTTGGAGTTTTGTGTGAAATGATCAATGATTTGATTTTTGTTTTTCTCTTTTGGTGTTTTTTCATTGCAAGCAAAATAAATGAAGAAAATACCAAAGAATTTGTGATTGCAATCATTTTCAGGAAGAAACTGAGTATTCTCTGACAGAATTGCAGGGGTGCCAATACTTGTGGCCAGCACTGTAGATATATAGAGGTCCTTTTGAGGGTCATGCTATATGCAAGCAATTGTACAGTGTGAAAGTTTGGCTGGGGTCCATCCTCTGTGTGGAAAGTAGTGAGATGTTCTTATGTGGCCCAGAAATCAATTTACTTATGCTTCGGGTGGGGGGGGGGGGGGGGGGGAAAGAATACAGAAAACATGGGGCTTTATAGCAGAAGTTTTATGTAGGCCCCAAATTAACCCTTATAGTAGCGTGTGTAAAGTGACGCATCACGCCTTAATTAGGTAGAAGCGTATCACAGTGTAACCCAACTGATCTGCCCAGTAGAGGCTGCCATGAAGTAGAGGCCCAAGAAGAACGTCACAAGTCACAAAGCTTTGTTTGGTAGAGAGGAGACCCTCGAGTCGTGCCACCCTGGTCACAATCCGGTCCGATCACTCGTGGCAGATTGCCTTTACCTGCACCCGGCATCTCAAGCTCACTAGACCCCCATGATGAGGATGATGGTGGGTGTAGAAGTAAAGACCAGGTGCTATAAAAGACCGGCTGCTGGACCAAGGCCACACGTCAAAGTACTCATCTAGTGTGTTCTCCCATAGGAAAAGTCCTATTAAGTCATCCTGACTAAAAAAAAGGGACCTTCATCAGGAAACCTGTAGTACTGCAATAAAGCACTTAGAAACGCGTTGAGATTGTGCGGTAAGTGTAGTTTTACCCCTCAAGCAGGTTCTGACATCTGTTGAGACCCCGGCATAACCACTTCTCTTCAAAAGGTCCCACCTGGATCTTCATTTTACCCGCTATAGCACCACCATATTCCAAAGTGTTTTATAGACATTAGATTGAGAGCCCCAGTTCTCCATCAGTAGGTCTGGAGAACCCAGAAGAAGCTCAGTTTCCTCCCACACTCCTGCATTGGTAGGTTCTCCCTGTTTGAGGTAATCGGTGGGATTTGACCCCAGAACAGAATATGAGCTAACCACGGCGCTGAATATTGCGATTACGGTCACATACGCCTCAATGCGTTTCACACAAGGTTTTCCTACATATGGAATTACATGGTCACCAAGGAAACACTTAAGGAACCTAAGGTAGTGAACTGTAAGGGTAAGACAAGGAAGCAGATAACGCCCATCAGTAGTGTTCATGGTATACACTCGTATCAGTGCATTTGTATGTAGGACATTCAGAGTCTACGTTATGTGACTTCCACGTCTTCCCTACTTCTTAATTATCAAAGGACGTAATAAGACAAATGAAGGTGCTAGAACCGCAGGGATTGTAGCATTGCAGTGGGTTACGGTATTACACATGCTGTTCTGGATCGGAGCGGTAGGCACAAAACTGGTGCAAATCTGGATTGAAGAGCAATATCTGAGACGCATTCGAGCAAAAATAAAAAAAAAAAAAATTATATATATATATAATTTTTTTTTGCTCTAATGCATCTCAATATATATTATATAATATACGTGTTCAATAAAGATTTGCACATCTCACACACATGGTCACGACATTGCATATATTTTATTTATTTTAACAAAAAAAAAAAACAAAAAAAAATATATATATATTAGTTTATATATTCTTAATTTATTATGTATTTTGTTTTAATAAAAATCACACCACCTCCTATACTTTTCAGAAAGGTTGAATTCTCACGTTGAAAAATACTACCCTGTACTTTTCAGGGCTTTTTTTTTGGGGGGGGGGTGTTTTGTTATTTTTTTAAAATATGCAGAAAGCATGTGCCCAAATCTTAACGCATTTTGGGTATTCTTTGCGGCCCAAAACTGCATGCACGTGCGTGCATTGCTTTTTTGGCTGCGGTTGTGTGATGACTAGAAAAATGCAGCATGTCAGTTTTCTGCTTTTTATCTCCCTGCGCTCTTCACACATTTTTTTTTTTTTTTTTAAACAAAAAAGGTACATGACAATGTTTTGAAGGGTCTCCAGAGATATCTATCCCTCTATGCACACTGTAGTGTTACCTTTGGCAGTTTTGATTGGGCTGCACTACATTTAGTTTGGGATTTTTCTGTTTCTATTACAGCACCATGTTTTGATCAGGACAATACAGGGCCCATAGAATTGTATCACGCCTATCTAAACTTTGAAGGTGGCGAATATTTAATTATTCTTCACCATCATTTCAAAACAATTAGTAAAACTCAACCCTCCTTGACTCCTAGCTCTTATATGGCAAAATAGAGCAAATAATGTGCAGACCCTTCATGATGCTCGAAACCGGACAGATAATACCTGTATCCACAAAGCACCAGTGCTCTCCATCATTTCACAGGTAATGGGGATCATTTAAAGCTCAGACTTTGTGCATCTCATGAACACAGCAGTCATTAGCTGAACTGCCTCAATAAGCGGAGGTGTTCATCACTGTAAATTAGGAGATACAGGAGCGCAGGACGCAGGAATATAATTGTTCATATAAAGTGAAGGATTCCCCTGTTCTCAATAATGTGCAACATCCCATCCAGGTGGAGAAATCTATAAACTAAACCGCTCCCTGCCGTCTGAGCCGAGGACTGCACCGCCATTAATATTATTTAACTATATTTGGTTAGGATCTAATGATGAGAGAGCATGGCCAGCACGTGATCCAGCATCGGGGTGTAAAAATGCTGGAACTCCCCATTGACTTCCATTATACTTGGTACTAGAGTCGCACCCAAGCACCCCGATTCTCAATTGAGTAATGAGCAGTGTTGGGAATATAAATATACATTACACACACACACACACACACTATATTATTTATAATATATATATTTTATTTATAATATATATATATCTATATCACACACACACACACTACACAAAATATATATCTACATGTGTGTGTATATATTAGTGCCTACAAGTAGTATTCAACTCCCTGCAGATTTAGCAGGTTTGATAAGATGCAAATAAGTTAGAGCCTGCAAACTTCAAACAAGAGCAGGATTTATTAACAGATGCATAAATCTTACAAACCAACAAGTTATGTTGCTCAGATAAATTTTAATAAATTTTCAACATAAAAGTGTGGGTCAATTATTATTCAACCCCTAGGTTTAATATTTTGTGGAATAACCCTTGTTTGCAATTACAGCTAATAATCGTCTTTTATAAGACCTGATCAGGCCGGCACAGGTCTCTGGAGTTATCTAGGTCCACTCCTCCATGCAGATCTTCTCCAAGTTATCTAGGTTCTTTGGGTGTCTCATGTGGACTTTAATATTGAGCTCCTTCCACAAGTTTTCAATTGGGTTAAGGTCAGGAGACTGACTAGGCCACTGCAACACCTTGATTTTTTCCCTCTTGAACCAGGCCTTGGTTTTCTTGGCTGTGTGCTTTGGGTCGTTGTCTTGTTGGAAAATGAAATGACGACCCATCTTAAGATCCTTGATGGAGGAGCGGAGGTTCTTGGCCAAAATCTCCAGGTAGGCCGTGCTATCCATCTTCCCATGGATGCGGACCAGATGGCCAGGCCCCTTGGCTGAGAAACAGCCCCACAGCATGATGCTGCCACCACCATGCTTGACTGTAGGGATGGTATTCTTGGGGTCGTATGCAATGCCATCCAGTCTCCAAACGTCACGTGTGTGGTTGGCACCAAAGATCTCGATCTTTGTCTCATCAGACCAGAGAACCTTGAACCAGTCTGTCTCAGAGTCCTCCAAGTGATCATGAGCAAACTGTAGACGAGCCTTGACATGACGCTTTGAAAGTAAAAGGTACCTTACGGGCTCGTCTGGAACGGAGACCATTGCGGTGGAGTACGTTACTTATGGTATTGATTGAAACCAATGTCCCCGCTGCCATGAGATCTTCCCGGAGCTCCTTCCTTGTTGTCCTTGGGTTAGCTTTGACTCTTCGGACAAGCCTGGCCTCGGCACGGGTGGAAACTTTCAAAGGCTGTCCAGGCCGTGGAAGGCTAACAGTAGTTCCATAAGCCTTCCACTTCCGGATGATGCTCCCAACAGTGGAGACAGGTAGGCCCAACTCCTTGGAAAGGGTTTAGTACCCCTTGCCAGCCTTGTGACCCTCCACGATCTTGTCTCTGATGGCCTTGGAATGCTCCTTTGTCTTTCCCATGTTGACCATGTATGAGTGCTGTTCACAAGTTTGGGGAGGGTCTTAATTAGTCAGAAAAGACTGGAAAAAGATAATTAATCCAAACATGTGAAGCTCATTGTTCTTTGTGCCTGAAATACTGCTTAATACTTTAGAAACAGAATTCTTGTGGTTTGAGGGGTTGAATAATAAATGACCCTCTGAATAAACTTTTCACAATTAAAAAAAAAAAAAAAAGAAAGAAATAACATTCTTTTTTGCTGCATTTCACACTTCCAGGCTGATCTACAGTCCAAATGTCACAATGCCAAGTTAATTCCGAATGTGTAAACCTGCTAAATCTGCAGGGGGTTGAATACTACTTGTAGGCACTAATATATATATATATATATATATATATATATATATATATATATATATATATATATATATATATATATATATATATATATATATATATATATATATATATATATATATATATATATATATATATATATATATACACACACACACACACACACACGTATATTATAATTATAAATATATATATATAAAAATGTATATACACATACACACACACACACACTATTTAAATTATTATATTCCTTATGTACCCTGGAAAATGTGAACCTATTGTGTTAGTACAGTACAAGGCCCTAAAGGGGTGGTCCTAATGTGACTAGTGCAATACTTGACACTAGAGCAGCAGCATCAACCAGGGCCGGGTACTGCACCTCTACCTCCCATTCAAAACAATGGGAAGTGGCTGTGCAGCACCCAGCAGCTCCAGAACTGAGCAGTTCCAGCCATTTGCTGCCACCAAGAACAGCTGATCGGCGGAGATGTGGGAGTGTCACCCTGACTGATCAGACACTGATGACCCATCCTAAGGAAAGGCAATTAATGTTCAAATATTGGACAATCCCCTTTAAGGATAAGGCAGAGTTCACACTAGATCTTGGTACCTACTTAAATTCTGTCTTAATTCTTGAAAAACTATTAAAAAAGGGAATCTGTCACCAGGTTTTTGCCATCTAATCTGAAAGCAGCATAACGTAGGGGCAGAGATCCTGATTCCAGCGATGTGTCACTTACTGGGCTGCTTAGTGCAGTTCTGATAAAAGTCAGTTTAATTCGCAGTAGATCATTAGAGGACTACTTTGTGCACTGCAAGTAGTCCCGCACATTCATGAGTTCTGTATAACTGCTATATCTGCAGCAGAGTAAACATTGATTTTGTAAAAATGACAGCAAATAGCTTATTAAGTGACACATCGCTGGAATCAGGGTCTCATGTTGCAGATTGGGGAGCAAAAACTGGTGACCGATTCACTTTCAGATTTACCCTCAAAATAGCCATGGATTTCAATATGGCGGACATTGTATTTGTTACAATCCTGCAAACTAGAGGAAGGGGAGTTTATGCCAATCCCACCCAAAAGGTTTCTTCTAGGCGTATTCTTGAGCATGTCCTAATTTTAAACTATGGATATTTTGGCAAGTATAGTCTCAAAATGGAAAGGAGGGGGAGGATTGGGAATTTGGCCGCCTATAGTTGGGTCGAATCTGAAACCATCAGAACCATATACTCTAACAGGCGTTGGTACCTTTATGACGACGTGTGTACGATAACAGAGCGCCCACATAATGCAGGACGCCCCCCCACCACCATATGCCGGTAACAGCCTATAAAGCACTGAATGTCGGCCCAAAACGCGTCGTCAGGAAGAAGGGATATTGATATGTGGCACAAAGGAAGCTCATGTAAGAAGACCCTTAGGCTCAGGATTAAATACACTTCACCTGACCGTGCGGAGGATCCTGCAGATTAGGACATCACTGCACATGGATCAGTTCCACTGACAGCAAGCACAGTCACATACATCTGCCCCAAAGCAAGAGTCAGCAGCCTCCAGAGCCTTCTCCCCACACTGCAGGCCTACACAGAGCGCTACCTGCAGAGGGCTGTGTATAGACAGATCCATCCTGCGTAGGACGAGCGCAGCTCCTGATGTGCGGCGCTGCCTCCTCCAGAGGTGACACATTTTCCGTAGCATGCTCCAGGTTATGGGGGGATGATTGTAATTCTGCCGGCAAATATGACTACACCAGGAGACGTCCATTGTAGGTAACGGCAGCTGCTCTGTGCAATTTTTATATGAAGCCAGAAACGCAGTAATGATCCGCTAATGACTTGTAAATGGCGCCTTGATACTTTTGGGAGTAAGATGCCAGGAGTGACTGGGTAGCCACACAAAATACCCATTATAGAAAAGGAAAGCCATTAGGCTGCTGTCCAGGAACCCAAATAGAATTATATACTGATAATGCGCAAATACGCCATACAAAAGAGTCATAGTATATTACTTAACCAGTATACTCCAGAGCTGCACTCACTATTCTGCTGGTGCAGTCACTGTGTACATACATTACTGATCCTGTACTGATCCTGAGTTACATCCTGTATTATACTCCAGAGCTGCACTCACTATTCTTCTAATGAGTGCAGCTCTGGAGAATAATGAAAGGAGGTAACTCCGGATCGGTACAAATCACTGTACATACATTACAATACTGATCCTGAGTTACATCCTGTATTATACCCACAGCTGCACTCACTATTCTGCTGGTGCAGTCACTGTGTACATACATTACTTATCCTGTACTGATCCTGAGTTATATGCAGTATTCTGCTCCAGAGCTGCACTCACTATTCTGCTGGTGCAGTCAATGTGTACATACATTACTTATCCTGTACTGATCCTGAGTTACATCCTGTATTATACTCCAGAGCTGCACTCACTATTCTTCAGATGGGAATACAGGATGTAACTTTGGTTCAGTACAGGATAAGTAATGTATTTACACTGACTCCACCAGTAGAACAACGAGTACAGCTCTGAAATATAATACATGAGTTAAGTCCAGATCAGTAATGTAATGCATGTACACCATGACTCCACCAGCAGAACAACGAGTGCAGCTCTGGAGTATAAAATACAGGATGTAATTTTGGGTTAGTACAGGATCCATGATGTATATGTATGTAAACAGTAACTATACCAGCAGAATAGCGAGTGCAGCTCTGGAGTACAATACAGGATATAACTCAGGATCAGTACAGGTTCAGGAATGTACACAGTGACTGCACTAGCAGAATAGTGATTGCAGCTCTGGGGTACAATATAGGATGTGACTCCAGATCAATATAGGATTAAGTAAAGTACTGTAAATCTATGTACACAGTGATTACAGCTCTGGAGTCACCATGCACATACATTATCTATCCTGTTTTGATGCAGAGAAGCCCATTTCACACATTTATGGTTGTGAGGTGCTCTATACCAAGTCCTCCAAACTGCCTGTGGAACTTTCCCAAACTCTGACGCCTCATGCCTATGATGCTGCAGAGTTTTTGGTCAGGACACCCGTGACCAGTTTTTGCATCCTGGCCTGAGACACATGAAACTGGCCTTATATCCAGCATTACATCCCAAAGCTATACTCCATTATTCTGGTGCAGTCAACATATACATGTTACCTGTAATGGTCCAGAGTAGGAGCTAAACAGCCTAAAATACAGTATATTATACTCCAGAGCTGAATTCATAATTCTGCTAATTACAGAATCAGATTGTGGTTAACCGCCACAAGGATCAAAAATTGTACTCAGCATAATTGATAGGAAAAAAAAAATAAAAAATCTGATATTCAGGATCAGCACAGCACCAATGCTAGATTGTCAGTCTAGATTAGAAATAGGGTAACACTAAATGTTACCCTAATGGAGTATCTGACAGCCCTTGATTTAAAGTCTGGCACCATTATGGGGTCTTCATTTGACCTTTGTAAAATCCGTATCCTATAATATGGACAGTGAATCAGATCAGACCCCCCCCAGAGTCAGCCCTCCCCCGTACATTGTGCCGGAGTCAGGCCTGCTACACATGCAATTTGTGGATGAGGAGAATGTCTATGGACAGTAATTGTTTGCCCGGGCGCACCCTTCAGCCTCGCACCTCGTACTTCTAGCGAGATCTGTGCACGGAGAGAAATATTCTCCCTCATGAAAGGCCGCTCTATCACAGATTCTGTGTAAATTACATTCCTGTCACCCTTCAAGTAAGAATTGATCGTGCTAATATTACAGAGCATCCAACAACCACACAAGCGGATATCGATCCGGGGCGCCGGCCTCTCGCCCGTGTGCGGATTATCGCACATTACTCTACAAATCAGCATTTTAGCTTTCCTTATGGAGGAGTTTTAAAAGGGTTATGAAGGAGAGACGTGGGTACTCCCAGCACCTTGTGGGCCCGCAGCGTACACCGCCAAGGAGCAAGACTGCATATTCAGAGGTGGACACAGATTGTGTACAAGGGCCTATGACGAGAACCAAAAAAAACAAACCTAACACCACAGATCAGAACTTATTCATTCGAGACCCAAAAATAGGACGTCCATCGTCTCAAATTACCCTAAAAAAGGGGAGTCTCAAAATGACAATACTGTATATACCTCATTAGAAAATACACATGAAGTGAGAGGGAGGATGAGGGGCTCTGTATACCCGAACCCGAGAAGCATTGCCATCAAGTACATGACATTAAGATTAATAGTGAGGAGCAAACCCAAACAGTAAAGTTTGAGACAGACAGACCCCACAGAGACAGACCCCACAGAGACAGACAGACCCCACAGAGACAGACCGACAAAAAAAAAAAACAAAAAAAAAAAAAACAACCCACAAACATAGGCTCCCACCTATTTTTGATAACTAGTGTAGGATAAGCAAACATCTGCGGACTGCAACCTTTAGCTGTCTGTTTAACCTTGGCTGGTTATCACAGAGTATCATATATTATATATATATATATATATATATATATATATATATATATATATATATATATATATATATATATATATATATATATATATATATATATATATATATATATATATATATATATATATATATATATATATATATATATATATATATATATATATATAGACTTCGAGAAAGAGAACTATGATAAGCCATGGACTTCCATAGCCCCCCATCCCAGATGTGGCCCCCCAATCCCCACCCTGGATATGCCCCATCCACCGTTACCACAGTCCCCACCGTGGATATGCCCCATCATAAGCCATGGACTTCCATAGCCCCCATCCTAGAAGTGCCCCCACAGTCCCCACCCTGGATGTGCCCCATCCATCCTTCCTACAATCCCCACCCACCATCCCCACAGCCCCAGGCCCTAATGTACACTTGCTTTGGCAAAACTAATTTGTATTTGGTCCTGCCAATAAAGCTTATTTGATTTGATTTATATATATATATATATATATATATATATATATATATATATATATATATATATA